>NW_010102962.1:0-32406 GCF_000699245.1 Pterocles gutturalis
ATTTATCAGAGGGGGAACACTCTCCTTGGCCTGTCTCCTCCTGCTTATGTACCTGTAGAACCCCTTCTTGTGATTTTTCATGTCCCTTGCCAAGTTCAGCTCCATCTGTGCCTTGGCTTTCCTGATCCTATCTCTACCCATACAGACAACACCCCTATATTCTTCCCAAGCTACAACCCTGCTTCCACTTCCTGTACATTTCCCTCTTTTCCTTCAGTTTGAGCTGCAGGTCCTTGCTCAGCTATGCTGGTCGGCCGCCTCCTTTGTTCGATTTCTTCTGCTGGGGGCTGGAGAGCTCTTGCGCGCTCAGAAGGGTGTCCTTAAAGAGCTGCCAGCTCTGTTCTGTTCCTGTGCCCTTAAGGACGGTTTCCCAAGGGATCCCATCCAGTAATTCCCTGAAGAGTTCAGGGTCCTAACTCTGCTTTTTGCCAGGCCCATATTCCTCAACATCACAAGCTCCACCTGGGCATGATGACTACAGCCCAGGCTGCCCCCAGTCTTCACCTCCCTAATGCTCTCTTCTACATTGGTGAGTACCGGGTCTAGTAGACCTTCCCCTCGGGTCGGTCCATCTGATACCTGGACCAGGAAGTTATCCTCAATAGACTCCAGGAGTCTCCTGGATTGTTTGAAGCCCACAGTGTTGTTATCCCAGCAGATATCGAGGTGGTTGAAATCCCCCATCAGGAGAAGAGCCTGCGAGCGTGACACCTCTTGCAGCTGAAGCAAGAACACTTGTCAACAGGTTCTCCCTGATGAGGTGGCCTGTACTAGACCCCAACCACTAGATGTCCTTTGCTGGACTGGTCCTTGATTTTAACCCATAAGCTCTCAACCTGGTCATGACTGTTTCTCAGACACAGTTCTTTGCAATCTATCCACTCCCTAACACAGAGGGCAAGGCCCCCTCCTCTCCTACCCTGTCTATCCCTTCTGAAAAGCCTGCAGCCTTCAGTCACAGATTCATCCCACCATGTCTCTGTGATAGCAATTCGGTCATACTTTTCTAATTGCGCCACAGTTTCCAGCTCCTCCTGTTTATTTCCCATGCTCTGTGCATTGGTATAGAGGCACTTCAGCTGGGCTACTGGCCTCATTACCTTCTTGGAGGAGCCCTTCCTAACACCTCTGGAACAAATCTGGGGTTTTCCTGCACTGCTGCCCAAGGCGACAGCGTTCCCTCGCTTTTCTTTTTTTCTTTTTTTTTTTTTTTTTTTTTTTTTTTTGTCGCCCAGTACATCCCCTCCCCCCATTGTATCTAGTTTAAAGCCCTGGTAATAAGGCCAGGGCCTTCTCCCTTGAATATTCTTGGCCCTTTTAGTCAGTCTCATCCCATCTGATGTCAGTTCCCTGTTTCTCAAAGCTGTGCCCCAGACCATAGTGCCCAAACCCCTGAGTATGACACCATCCCTGAAGCCATTCATTCAGCCTATCTGTTCTCCTTCTGTCTGGGTCCCAGTCTCCAACCAAGAGGAGAGAGGAGAACACTACTTGTGCTCCTGATCCTTTAAGCAGTCTCCCCAGAGCCCTAAAGTCCTTTTTGGTTGCCCTTGGGCTTCTTTTACCTATTTTGTGATTGCCAACATGAAAAACCAGTAAAGGGTAGTAATTGGAGGGTCTTACCAGGTGAGTGATGTTCCTAGCAACATCTCTCACCTGGGTCCCGGTCAGGCAACACACTTCCCTATGGGACAGGTCCAAGCAGCATATTGGGCTCTCGGTTCCCTTCAAAAGGGAGTCCCCTGTGATGACAGCCCTTCTTTTTTTTTTTTTGATTGATAACCTGGTGATACGAGGGGCAGTCTGAATTATCCCAGACGACCCCTCTAGGATGGATGGACCTTCATCCATCTCCACATCCCCCTGTCCCTCCAGCTCCAGAGCCTCGTACCTATTGTGTAAGGGCACCTGGGAAGGTGAGACAGGCTGAGAAGGGGTCCACCTGCTGCCCCACACAGGGACTTGTTTCCATCTCTTGCAGTCTCTTAGGTTCCCTACTCCTGTCTGACTGTGAGAGGGTGGACGATCTGCTACTCCTTGCAGGGGATTGCCCCGGTGCCTTTCTTGTAGGGATGGCAGAGTGTGACTCCACCAGTCTATCTCCCTCTCACAATCCCTGCTGCTACTCAGCCTTTCCACCTCCTCCTTTAGCTGTACCACCAGGCTGAGCAGATCACCCACCTGCTCACACTGCACACAGGTGGTATCTCTGGTACCCTCCTGTAGCAGGGACAGGCTCAGGCACTCTCCACAGCCTGAGACCTGAACAGCTGCAATAAGTGTGTCATCACAAATAGAGGGAGAAAAGACTGTGGGAATGAGCTGCAGGGAAGAGTCGCGCCTTTAGCTCACAGCACTGCTGAAGACAAAACACTGTGAATTCCTATCACCAACTCCAGGTACACTACAGCTAGCAGGAACCTCTTTCCCACTTACAGGAAAATACAGTTTGACAACAAACAGGTCAGGTGTCCTTAAAACAGCCTTCTCCATTTCCAAGCAGCCATACATTGGTTCCCAGAGATCCGTAGTGATTTTCTGAATACAACAGTGGGCTTGTGGAAACTAACCACAATGTATCATAAAATATAAAAACAGAGTGAAGTTTGTCAAGCAGTTTTTAATTTTTGACATTAATTCTTTGTGTTTGACATCCCAGTCCTGATTACACGTTTTAAGACCATAGAGAGAATACTGCATGTCGTATCACAGGTTTCTAAAAGAAGCCTTTAGAATGAGGTGAACATAGATCAGATACCCAGTATAAAAAAATATTTAGATAACTAGGACACTAGGAAAGTAAGCAGTTGAGAAGAGGTTATTGTAATGGTAGTGTCAGGCAGTAAGTTCAGATAGTACAACTGGCTCGATCCCATATATTAAAAATGTTGATTGAGAATTCAGTCCAGCTAAAAGGGGCAGAAATTAGATAAAAGAGGGGTTAATCAGGTTAATTCTTAATTTCGCTCTTCTGTGTACAATTTTCTTTTAAGCTTTACATTGTCCAGCTGCAATCTTTACATAGATGATAGCTGCATCTATTTGTAGAGTAATCAATTTGCTGGTCAAAAGTTTCACCTATGTGTTCTCAACAATAAGCACTTAAAAAGAAAGCTTTACCAATCCAGCTTTTAAGTAGACCCTAAAGACTCAGTAAGCAACAACTCCATAAACACCAAATCATGCTTTCAAGCCAAATTTAGTGCATACTGTGTTTTGGAAGGATTATTTTTCTTTATGTCCAGAGAAAATTAAACTGGTGATCAATGTTATCTGCATTTGTCAGATTGAATTGTAAAGCACAAATACATTATTTACAACAGGTTTTGAGGAAGGGATGTGTTCAAAGCAATATCTTAAAATAGCATTTAATGTCTGCTTAATCTGCACCATAAAACAGGGCCTGTAGAAGGAACGGATCTCAGTACTGCAGTCTTCTGGAAAATTGTGGCTGAAAGCACTTCTGAGTATTTGGGGTTTGAATTTATTTTAAATTTCAGCTCAGCCATTAGGAATTTACATTTTCATTGCATTTTTATGGCTAAATCCAAAGTGTGATTTAAACTCAGGGAGTGTTATAAAATGCAGAATGAGGCAGCTGTTTTTGAGACATAGGTGTATCTGCTCAGAAAAAGCATGCAAGATGTTAAGGTGAAAAAGAGAAAAGAATTGGATAAAAGAAGATGATACCACATAAGCAGTCTTCTACCTGAGACCACTGGTGATGTCTTGGAAAGAGGCTGTGGAGTCCAGAACTGACAATTAAAGGCAAAAACTGAAAGTCCACGAAGGCTGCTGTCTTCAGGTGTTGTCAGAGGGACCCAAAAAGTGTTTTGTCATGGGAATAGCAGAGGAGTAGGGGGATATCTTTAGAAATGCATGAAATCTCTGGGGCCTGTGTTTTTTGTTTCAGAAGTACTTAGCCGGAGGATGAAGGTGGTGTGCACTGGGGTGAATTTAACAGTGGGAGGGTGCAGGGCGTAAAAGGAATGAAATGCACTGTGGAATCAGAAAGGAAGAAGGAGGTGACCTAGAGCTGTAGAAAAATAAGGGAAATCAACAGGAAAGAAACAAACAGGAGAGGAGCTACAAATGGGGTTTGTAAAGGATCAGAGTGCCACATGAAAGGAAATAAATATCTTATTATATAACTAAAAAATCTCTTCATTAATAGTGCTTAGTAAAGACAGATTTGGAAAGCAGTTTTGACAGCATGTAAGAGGGACAGAAAATAGAGAGGAAATGAAGAGTGGAAATTAACAAAGCATCACCAGAGGAGCTGAGAAGGATGAAAGAATGTAAGATGTTCAGTTGAGGCCAAAGAACCAGCAGCAGTGTTGTGGAAGGGAAGGACTTCAGGGTACTAGAGAATATGAACTGATGGTTTATAGAAGGGCTAGAATGGCAGAAGAGAGGAAGCAGTAAGTTAAGCTAGGTAGGAGAAGCCCCATCTTGGAAAGGCTCTGGACAGAGAGAGGAAAAAAGCTTTAGAGAGTGTGACAGCAAAAATGAAGTGCCAAGAGAAAGAGGATGCTATCAGGGAGTGCAAATAAGCCTCTTAAGATTGCCTTGGTTATTATCACTGGTCACTTATTATGTCTTCTCGAAGGGCTGACATGAACAAGAGAAAATAATGCCTTTAAACTCAAAATGGTGCCTTTAAACTTAGTAACTTCATTCCATTCAAATCTTCTCATGATTGCTGAAACTAGGAGGAAACTGGAAGCACTGCCAGATGCACTATCCCCTCCCTTGCACGAGCATGCAAGGGTTTCCAGCCAGACAACAAACCCCAAGCTCGACACTGAATTGGATTTAAAGCAAGAGAAAGAATAGTTAGTTTTCATCTGGATCAGTCTTCCAGTGCAGTTTAGTGTGGGTTCACACAAATGCCCTTGAGCTGTGGAGGGCAGGACTAGTGCCTTTCACTAGCATTTCCATGAACTGGAGCCTCCAGTGGTCACCTCCCCTGAAGAGCAGAGAGCCATTACCTGTGCTATGCACACCAGCACGGGGAGGGAGAATGGGTGCCTGTCCTCTAAAAATGTATTTCCTCAGCAGATTGAGCCAGTTTTAGTCCTTCTGCAGTCCCCTCCACATGCTCCTTCGGTGTTTTCCCAATCTTCCTTTAGCAATTGTTTGAACCCCAGAGAGTCAGCGTGGCTGAAAGCTGCTAACTTTTCTACTTTTCTTCCTTTTTCATCCTCTTTTTCAGATTTTTTTTTTTTTTTCCTGGAGGCATTAGCAGGATGAGCTAATGCAAGAGGATTGGCAACATGCAGCTAGGAACGGGTAGAGCCATGTCAGTGCTTGTTTTAGGTTGATGTAATTTCTGGGATTGGGCCTTTACAGTGTATTTCCATGGGGATGCAGAAGGATAATACACATCTTATTCTTTCTCTCTTATCTACCTCCGTCATCACTCTGGGTTTCAAACATCCAGTGCCATCCTTCCTTGTCTTGTGCCAGCTCTGGTTCTCGTCTGTCTTTCCTGTCTAACATTCTAAAGCATCAGAAAACAGTCCCTCTGACAGAGCAGGTACTTCTACCATTTTTATTTGAAGGAGTCCTGGCTGAGGAATTCTTCAGGAGGTAGCAGGGTGAGAGCTGTTAAAGCCATTACATGTGTTCAGCTGCACACCAGACTGCAGTGAGTCCCATGTGGGGACTGTAATTCAGTCCAAGTAGAATTCCATTAGCTTAAAAGCGATCTGTTCCCCATTGTTTGGCCAGGAGTGCTCTGAATGCATATTATTATTGCATTATTAAACCGTTCATTGCCTTTAATTCAAAGAGCCTGGACATGGTAAACAGCAGTGATCTGATCTTTATTCTGGGAAATACAGTGGAGAACTGTCTATGTGTCTGTTGCAATGTTTGAAGTAATTTAGTGAAACAATAGTGTCTAATAATTGTCATAAATTGTTCTCAGCTGTACTGTTACAAGTTGGAAATACAGCTCCTTTAAAAATCACACTGGTTTTACAGTGCAGCAGTAAGAAAAGGAGTTCCATGCTTTGAAAGCAGGAAGATAAGACCTATGTACAAATATACTTAACGTTAATTTGCGCATGGTGGACGTGATTCTTAGCTGTGGTAGCTCAAAGGAGATTCAGATTCTGAGCCTCACTTTTACAAACCTGTTTCAGTCCCAATATAAGCAACAGCATCTATCATATTCCTTTAATTTTTATTTCCTGTTGTGGTGCAATGATGAAAGTCATTCAGACCACAATGGTACTTTGACCACTTCACTTACATAGATAGTGTGTTGTAAAAAATACCATCCCTGCTGCACTTGGCCTGTGAAGTTTGCCTTATGGAATGAGAATTCTGAAGTGGCAAGTTGAAGGGATTTTATAGTGGTTTTCACCCCAGGAGCTTCTGAAGCTGTGGGACTCTGCCAGTGTTAAATTTGTAGCAGGGATAGAGTTTTACTTAACTGCAGTTGTCTCATTTCCTTTTTTCTAGATCAGAATAACTGACAGAATCTAGAAGAAGGAGGCACATTCACTGAATATGGAAGAGGATACCAAACCTCTCGTGGTTCCTGTGGGAGGCGATGAAAGCACTTATGGAATCATGAATATACAGTTTAATCCAGAAGATTTTAAGTGCAAAAGGTACAAGGAAGGTTGAACCTACAAGAATTACTATATAGCAGTGGCTTGTTTAATCTTTGCTTTTAGCGACAGAATCCTACAAAGACATTGACATTTGGTAACAAAATGTTAAAACTTTGTTGCTATGTGATATTATTTACAAGCACCAGGTGAACAGATGTTCATATTGTCTTTTGTTTGTAAGGATAAGACATCACTTCAGAGAGAGTGCTCGGATAAGAACTTGACATGTGGCTTTTAAAGTGCTCTTCAAACACTGAGTATCATGTGTGTATACTGAAACATGATGGTTTTCATTTAGCACAACAAGCTGAGATGTTGAGACTATGCAAGAAAGCTTGTCAGATGGTGTGTGAATGGCTCTATATGCATTCTGCAGGTGAGGCTAGTAAAATATGTTATTTGCTACTGCTGAGGGGATTGAGCGACCTTTACTACCTTTAAGGAAAAAACTGTAGTGTTTTTTGAGATTGAGCAAATATAAAAAATTTGGCAGCCCAGCCTTTTTGCCATGCCTGTGAAAATTATACCTATCTAGCTAAGTGGTTATTTTGCATGTTTTCTTAGAGTTTAACAGCTCTATTCCCCAGAGAAGGTTGGAGTGGGAGACTTTCTTTGTTGTTGCAGTTAAGGTTTCTGTGAGTTGGTCCTAGAACCAAGACCGAGATCAGAGTGGGAACTAACCTTCTTATGCTAGCTGGATGCACCAGCTCAGCTTTTTTAGACGAAGGAGTAGATCTGTTCTGCCTCTTGGACCCTATTTATGGCTTTTTTTTTTTTTTCCCCTTTGCATCCTGCATTGTATTTCAGTAGAGCAGTTTTCCTGAAGGAACTGAAGATGGCACTGTCGTATACAAAATCCTGTTGTTGGGGTGCACTTCAGCGGAAAAAATTCTTGAGTAGTGTTTTGCTACTGTCCCAGCCTGCAGCTTTGGAAAGCCATGAGAGCCTGCTTGCATGTTAGCCAGGGGCTAAGCAATCTTTTTTGTCTGCAAGCAAAGGAAGGAGGATAAGGGTCTGAGTGAGCCCAGGGGAACAACCAGAGCACAGATGTAGGAGCCTACAGAATTGTGTATGTAAAGATTAGGAAACAGTAGAGTACTTTCAGGTGGGAAAAGGAAATGTGCAAAATTAATTCTTGCTTTATCTTCTTTCTAAGGAGTGTCTGAGGCCCTCCTAGCCTAAGACGACTGCTAATTTATATGGCTGTTGGAAGCTCCTTGTGTGGGAGGAAGTATATGTTGTGTTTGAGGAGCGAGAGAAGTTTACACCTTTGTGATATATCGAAATGCGAAGATCTGCTTTTCAAATGTGAGGTTAGGTATTGTTTCCTCATGGTGTGGTTTTTTCGTGTGATTTCTTAAGCTGGGAGACTTGACTTGATAAAAGGTCATTGGATGTAGCATTTGGTTCCCTCCCCAAAAGCAGAAGCATGTACTCGGATTGTGTTCCCACTTCCACAACCTCCAGCTTTGCAGATCCGTCCACTTTGTCCTTATTGCTCCTCTCAAGTTCATTTTCCCATTTTCTACAACGTAGTCTTTTGATTCCAAGCATGCAGAGCCACAAAGATCAAGGGCATGAACGCTGGCATATCAGGAAGGCCTGGAAATCGTAGTGGGGCCGAACAAGGCAGAACTCTGTCTCTGCTTGTTAGAAGAGGTGGTGCAATCTTTAGAAGAAGGAATGAGGAAGAACAGGCCATCAGGGCCTGCATCAGGGGTGGTCAGAGCAGTGAGGGGTTTGAAAGGCTTCTTCCTGTGGCTTTAGGGAGCCACAGCTCCAGGGAAGGAGGTTTATCATGCATAAAAGCACCAAACAGTGCAAGTGCAATAGTAGGGGATTTGCTCTGCTTAGTTTGCTCCTTTTTTTTAAACTGCTATTCAGAAGCCTGATAGGACTTTTTGGGTGGCCGTTCTGCTTTGACTAAGATAGCTCTTGGAAATGTTTTGTGTGATTTGTGTGTAATCACTGTTTGTCTTTCTTACTGCAGTTCTGTTCTTTTGTTTAGGTTGTTTGAGATTTGATGATATTTACATAGTTATTTGGTTTTCTTAAGAGCTTGGAGGATTTGGGATTTTTGAAAGGCATGCTTTTCAGTGTTTACATAAGAACAATAAGCTAATTGGTTTTTAGAGTTGTAAATTATTTTGTCTGTTGCTAGTTTAGGGGAAATACAAAGCCACTTTTAATCCTCTTAAAGAGGATGTTGTTGTTATTCACAATGACCCAAATTACTCACACCACATTAACTGTATTTTATCCATTTTTTAGCTTCCTTTAAAAACTAGACTGTTATTGCTGCAATGGCTTATTGATGATTATTGTATGCAAGAGAGGGACTTTCTTATTTTCTTCTAACTGCTCTTTAAATCTGTTTGTTGTCAACAGATACTGCTGTTGTCTTCAGGATTAGGTGAACCTTCAAAGAAACAAATGATGTTTTGTGTTGGTTGTTTTGCATATGAAAAAACTTGACAGTGTCCCCTGCTAAAGGGAGATCAAACATTAGTTTTCTATTCTTTTTGAATTCCCATAGTGTTCTCACACCCTGTAAGAGAGATCAGTAGGTGAAATTAAACACTTATAAATTAAACAGTGTCTGTAGATGGCAGTCAGAGAAACCTTTTTCATGCAAAAGTGGTTGGTTCCATCTTATTTTCAATGTTCTTTTAACTTACAAAAAGGTAGACAATGGTCAGGACTAACCTGTGCAAAACTACAGTTTCTGCGTTATACTTTTACCGCTCCACACACATGTGGTCTTTTTACTCCGTTGCCTGCTTTTCATTTTTCTGTGTTGCTAACATTTTTACAAATTCCTAATATTACTGCTTCCTAACGGGGAAGAAGTAGAACCTTCTTAATTAAGAACCTTTGTACTTCTTTGTAAGAGTAGAGTAGCCTTACCTTTGACACAGAAGAGGGAACAGTGCTAGAAATATGGCATGTTAAAGCTTGTGATTATTTATTTGTTAAAATGTGTATCCTGTGAGCAACAGAGGTGACTTAGTATTTGTGCTCTGAAATGTTATTTTGGTTCTGCATCCAGCATTTTAATCACAATGGTGATATGAATGTGGAAAAAGTTTAAGTAAAAGGTATTGCCAAGAGAATAAAGATCTTGTAGGATAAACTGTAAGCATACTGTTTACAATGCTTATGTAAATTTGGGCAGCTTAGAAAGTAAAAATCAGGTCAGAATTCTTTAAAACAGGTTTCCTTAAGAGAAGTGTACTGACATCTATAATATTCTTATCCAGATAGTCAGTTTCCAATTAAGAAATAGCAATCTGTGAGTGTATTCTTATTATTACTTTTTCTCTATACTTTAATTTCCACTATAGCGATCAGTTTTACTCTGTTGTTTCTCCTGTGCCATATACAGCATTCCTGTAATAATTTGCCAACTCAGTAAAACAATAAAGCCATAAGAAATTTACTCTATTTCTGTGTAACAATCTTGTCACATCCCTGAAAAGTAAACTGATTTATATGGGTTGTCAAAGAAATCACAAGATCACAGAATCATAGAATGGTTTGAGTTGGGAGGGACCTTAATGATCACCTAATTCCCCCTCACCCTGGCATGGACAGGGACACCTCCCACTAGACCAGGTTGCTCAAAACCTCATCCAGCCTGGCCTTGAACACCTCCAGAGATGGGGCATCCACAGCTTCTCTGGGCAACCTGTTCCAGTGCCTCACCACCCTCACAGTAAAAAATTTCTTCCTAATATCTAACTAAATCTACCCTCTTTCAGTTTAAAACTGTTAACCCCTCCTCCTGTCACCACAGTCCCTGATGAAAGAGTGCTTCCCTGTCTCTCCTGTAGGCCCCCTTGAAATACTGGAAGGCCGCTAGAAGGTCTCCCTGGAGCCTTCTCTTGTCCAGGCTGACCAGCCCCAACTCTCTCAGCCTGTCCTCATAGGAGAGGTGCTCCAGCCCTCTGATCTGCGTGGCCCTCCTCTGAACTTGCTCTAACAGGTCTATGTCCTCCTTCCTGTGCTGAGGACTCGAGCTGGATGCAGTACTCCCAGTGGAGTCTCACCAGAGCAGAGTAGAGGGGCAGAATCACCTCCTTCGACCTGCTGCTGATGCTTATTTTGGTGCAGCCCAGGATATGGTTGGCTTTCAGGGCTGCAGGTGCACATTGCCGGCTCGTTTTGAGCTTCTCATCTACCAGCACCTTGAAATCCTTCTCTTCAGGGCTGCTCTCAATCCATTCTCTGCCCAGCCTGTATTTGTGCTTGGGATTGCCCCAGTGCAGGTGCAGGACCTTGCACTTGGCCTTGTTGCACTTCATGAGATCCACACGGGCCCACCTCTCAAGCCTGTCCAGGTCCCCCTGGGTGGCATCCTTTCCCTCCAGCATGTCAACCGCCCAACACAGCTTGGTGTCGTCAGCAAACTTGCTGAAGGTGCACTCGATCCCACTGTCCGTATCTCCAACAAAGGTGTCAAAGAACACTCATCCCGATACTGACCCCTGAGGAGCACCACTCGTCAAACCTGTGCAATTAGCTAAAGAGGCTCCTTATGGTCTTTTTAAAGGAGAGGAAAGATATTGTTAAACATCCTGTAAAGAGGTGTTTTCTTCATGTTTGTTGAAATATGAAAAGTTTGCCTAATGTGAAGCCATTTATGCTGTCATGTAGGGCCAAAAGCCACACACTGACACAAAAAATCTTATTATATTGTAACAACTCAGTACTCAGAACACTACTTTTTATCAGATGTCCAGAACCAGTTGCTTACTGTTTAAAACATATTTCAGCAAAGGTACTCAGGAAACAGCATTATTTATTTTAAAACTTCTTGAGATGGGTATTCGCCATGTTGCTTCATATCTCTGCAAGATGTAGTGCGTCTCTGAAAATATCCGGAAAAAGAGGTAGCACCCTAATGGATGCTAACACTTGCAAGATTGTATGTAGTTTGCCAAACAAATTTTCCTGTTGGGCTGTTCCCCCTAACCCTCCAAATCTAATACTTGAAGTTTGCCTAACACAATATTTGGAAACAACTTTAGTTGTGAGGATCTCTCTTAATTTTCTTTGCTTGCAAAAATTGCTACCCAAGTTCATAATGAGAGGAGGTTTGGACCTGAGTAAGAAATAACTAGCAGATGAATGTAGCTGCAGGTTTTGTGGGAATGGTTTCTGAAGGAAATGTGTGGGATGTAGCATATGGAAGGTGTGGACCTCTTGCATGAGATCCTGCATCTTGTCCATACTCATTGTGCTGTGGAAAACTGCTGTTTTACTGGTGTGTTTGCCCTGTTAAAAAGAGCACTGTTTTCAGGCTAGCTATTGAAATATAAATTGTAATTGTGTTTTCTGTTATGGGTACAATAAATTCATTGGACACTGTAGTCTATCTCAATGCATGGAGATTGTTTGCAGTGTTTTGCATTAATAGTCACACCCTCCAGTCCAGTTTCCAGTAGCCTCTCCTCTTGCCCCCAGATCCCATTGTCCCACATCCTTTTCATAATCATTTTGCCACATGAGAGATATAATGTGATTGGCAGTACAAATCAGAATGTTTTCTATGAATTTGTTGCAGCTGCTGATGCTTGCATGTACAGAGTGTTTGCCTGCTCGACTGAAGGTCCCTAAAGAGAGTTTTCCAAAATACATCCTACACTATATCCTATCTGCTTTGGGCTTTGGAAATCTCAGTCTTTGAGAACTTATTTGAGTCTTTGAGACCTTCTCAGACTTCTCTCTGAGTATGCCCTACAGCCAGCCTTTGATCTAGGTGTAGCTGGGGGCTGGGAAATTACCTTGATCCTAGAGGGAGTGGTACCCTCTCCTAGGGGAGATCAGGGAGGAGGACTGCATCCCAGCCTGCCCACATAGCTTCCAAGTCAGACTGATGTTTTCAAAGAGATCTTTAACAAACATAAAACTGATGGGTGGACAGTCTATTTTAATAGAGTCACTTGCTCAGTAAGACCAGAGGTGCAGTGGTACCATGAGAAAAAGAAAATTAATTGCTGCTTTAGATAATTTTCATTCTCAACAGATGCTCACCAGAGGGGATCAAGAGAGGAAGCAGCTCAGGTACTGGCAGTGTAAAACATATGCACCCCTCCAGGCAGGAAGCAGCAGCAACAGATATATATAATTTCTTTGGGGTTATTTATTTTTTTTCCTCACCCATAAATTAGATTCTGGATCATACCCGTCTGTTTTGTGCTGGACCATGAATTACTTGTTCAATCCAGATTGCTCATATACTGAAGAAAATTAAATCTTTCTCTAAAGAAATTCTTACCTACAGATAGATATGTTTTTGCTACACGTGAACATTTTTCTTGACATTTGTTAGGTCATTGACTAAAAACACGTCTTTGCCCATAAAGTGGGATGTTGTATTCATGTTTTCTATTACTTTGATTTTAAATTCATCCATGGTTTAAACTGGAATTGCTCTAAAAAATAATCTCCCACTGTCTGGAAAAATTTTCTTTGACATCCACGTCAGCAGTTGTTGAACACCATTGTGAAGCTATCTTTGCTGCAGATCTGCTGACTTTGAAGCAAAAGGTAGACTTTGTCTCAGTGTAATTTTTCCACAGTAGCAATGGAAGATTATGGGGATGTACTGATAGTATTAACTGGGGACAGGGAATAGTCCTCATGAAGCTCTTCACACTATGCAGCTGCTGTATAATTAGCAAAACATATACTTTTCATGTTCTAAATATAGTGTGTGTCAGTGATCCAAAAAGAAAACAGCAGAGAGCTGACTAGGGGTGGGGAGGCATTTAAACATATTACATTTCCTGTTTTCATAACTACAGTCTTTATTTACAGGTGTTCTAATGAAATATTTTTTAGCGGTGTCCAATGATTGGATCAGACCAGTAAATTTTAAGCTATAAGAAGTGAAGTCCCTTAGAGCAGACAGTCCAGGAGTATTTTTGTACATTACGTACCTATGGAATTAGTTAGCTCCATGTGCCTCTGTCCTGAGTAATAAAATTTTTTCCTGTTTTGTTGTGGTATCTGTCTTATTTGTTTATAAGAACACCACGGAAGTCCACACACAAAATGGGGATTTCCCCCTTCATGTCATAGACACGGGAAAAAAAGGGTCAGTTGAGAATGTTCTAAAAATTAAAAATGTATTCACTTTCATTTCAGTAAGTGGGAAATGGCTTAGCAAACCTAAGCCATTTTTTCCATGATGACGGAAGATGTAAGAATTAATGAAGTCTGAGATGAGGGAGAGAATGAATTTGTGGAGAAGGAAGTTATTTTTCTCTGTTTTCCACTTTTGTCAGTCAGTTTTTATTAGACCCATAAATACTCTTACCTGCTGTATCCCCCTAAGGATATAAGGACCTATCTTTGTCTCTTACAAAGATACAACCACCAACTTCAGAGCTGTATTCCTTTTCCAGATAAGAGGTGGTGCAAATGCTTAATGATTCACTGGGAAAGAGAATGGGACCTTTGTCATGGTATTGAGAGCTGGGGGGGGAGGAGTTGACCAAGTTCCTTTGTAGTCTGAGCCAGAAATGGGTATTGAAAAACAGTCAATTCAAATAGGCTTTGCTCATATTACAGGAAAAATGGCATGGATTTATTTCTGACCTAATTTCTGCTCTTGGTAGCCTGAAACTTGTTGTGATCTGTACTTTTGTGGGTTCTCATTTTGGAGTGGTTCTTGTTTCTGCATGATTTAAACATCAACCTGGAAGAAGAAGAAGATCAGAAAGGTGTTGAGGTTGCTTTAGGAATTAAAAGCTCTGCTGAAAGGGGGAAGAAAAAAACCAAAACCCTGTGTCAAGGCTTACAGGTGACCAAGATCCTCTCTTGTCTGAGAAATTAGCTTGTCATTGCTAGGAGTGAATGTCACATTTAGGCAATAGGATAGTATGCCTATATGGAAGTAAATTTTACTTGATTAAAGAAAAAAATCTCTGCAATATCTTGACTAGGTCACATATCTCTGGTATTGCCCCTTGCAGGAAGCTAGATTTATGTTGTGTTGTGACTTTGGGAGCAGCTTTCACTCTGCTTGCTCTGTACCTACATGTGTGCAGAGAAAACAAGGGGCATTCGATGTGGCTGTTTTCTCCTTTAGTGGCTGTGTCCATGCCTGCGGTCTAACTCAGCTGGGGAAGAGGGAAGGGAGGTCACCTGCATCCTGTACGTCTTTTGTGTGAGGGATGTAGGACTTGTTTTGCTGACAGTCCTGTTCTCTGTGACTACCCTAATTAAATTCTGAAGGGAAGTCGTGAAGTAATTCGGAACTGCAAATGGACATCTGTTGTTCCATGTTCTCTGACAAAATTCATTCCTGGTTGCATTGGCTTAGAAATAGTATGAGCACATGGACTTATTTGGGCTTGATTCCACCCCGGTTAAACACAATTTGATACAGTGTTTTTGTCTAGATTGGTAGTTTTTAGCCTTTTTATAGGTGGCCGTCATTACCACTGCTCATTCCTCTCTTTTTCTGTGTCTTCTTTCTGCATCTGCATTCTAATGCTTTCTTTTTGTACCTCTGTTCCTCATCACTAGTTCTGGCAACACCGGTTATAAGCACTAATAAGCTTGGCGAAGCTTATTAACATGTAGTTCTGGCGTGACTCATTGTTGAGAACTAATAGACTGGATATTAGGTCTGAATTTTGATGTTAGGTTGCCCTGCAGAACCTGGGCAAGAGACTACTTTAGTACGGATGATATAAACAGATGGTTCTTTCATGGATGGCAGTGACATTTTTGCATTTGCTTTGTGTCAGTGAATGACAGACTCATCCTGCGTGATGCTAAGCTGTTCTCCGAATTGTATGTTAGCTCTTGTGTTCCAGGGTTTTTAAGGGTTTTCCTTTTCTTTCTTTTCTTTCCATCATTTAGACCATTTCATGTGGAGCCTACAAACATAGTCAGTGTGAACGATGACACGCAAAGAGTCACTGATGAAGCTTCAGCAATGAATAAGCGGATTCATTACTATAGCAGGCTCACGTCTCCTGCAGACAGGGCATTGGTAAGGCAAAGACAGGGCCAGATTAACTGAGTGGTCTCTGGCATGTTGGGTCTTCCCCAGCCTAGGTTTAAAAAAGAAACACAAATAAAGGTAGGGTGAAAATTGCTCTGCAACTTGCTTTGAAGTAAATATCTAGTAACTGAGTGCTTTAACAAGGTCTTGTGTTATCACAAGTTGCGCTTAACTTATTGTGCAATGCTTTCACCATCCAACGAAAACATACAAATGGCTTGAATTTTGTAACAGTAGTCCAGGCTGCCCAGATGTATGTACTAATTTCTCCCATCTATAAGAGGATTTAAGGAGTAGCGAGCTGCAGTCATTGACCTACCGTGATCTGTGCATAGTATGTTACAGACCTTTTGCAGAAGAAAAATCTGTTTTTCTGCTATCCAGCTAAAAATCATATCAACTGTTTTTTTCATGGGGAGAAAATTAATGTAGTCCAATTTTTTTTTCCTTAAATGCACTTTTCGCAGAAATATTTTGTGATTTACAACATTTGGCTTGCTTTATTTTGGACAACAGTTACTTTGGTGTTACTTATGTGTCTTGTGTTTTATCCATTTGTTAGATTGCTCCTGATCATGTACTTCCAGCTCCTGATGAAATCTACGTCTACAGTCCATTAGGAACTGCTTTTAAAGTTGACAGTTGCACAGATGGCTATGGTAAAAACTCCAGTATAGTGACAATGTATGTTAAGCACCTTGCCATATATTAACTAGAAAGCACATTATCATTGAATGTTCTATATTGTATGCATAAGTATTGTAGCTAAGAGGATAGTATGAAGTAGAGTGCCTCTTAAGTTATTCACAGGCTTTTCTCTTTTCTTCGTAGATTTATGATATGGAATACAATGATGGGCACATCTATATTAAGTATTCCATGGGGAATAAAACAGGTAAAACTATGAAAAATACATGCGTATGAAAATGCTTTTGGCAACGTGGCTTGCTCTTCATTTTTCTGTAGTGTTATTGATAAAGAAAGTAAACTGTATTTCTCCCTCTTAACAGGCAGGCTTTACTTCTGGAATCATTCTCATCTTACTGATGGGCATTTTGACTCTTTACTGCTGCTACAGAGTTGTGAAATCGCGGAAAATGATACGTAAGAAATACAAAGCTTCATAATGTAAATATTTCCATTAAGTGTGAAATACAGAGATCTAATAGATTCTTAGCTTGTCTGGATCTTTATGTTAGACCTGACCTGCAAATAAAAACTGTTCCTTTGAATGTCTCCCTGCTTTTGTAGTCTGGATTTAAGCTCTGTAAGCTAAACGTCTGTCTTCCCTGGTTAGATTATCGTTCAGTTCCTTGGGACCTAAGTATTATAGAAAAATGCAAACTCAGATCTTCATTTACTGGGCATTTGGGGACTTCCAGAGTTAGAGGCTTCCCTTCTCCCTAAGTGCTGTTCATTTCTCTACATGTATTTCTGATCATGTTCCACAGTGGAACAGCGTGGGTGGTAGCTGCATCCACTTGTGTTGTATGCCTCTACTACCCTAATATTTGTCTATATTCTGTGTTGGAAACAATTTATGGAAAATTGCCTCACTGGCAGTGGTTCTGCTTAGAATATACTTTTGTTGTTCAAAACTCACCTTGCAACTCTTGTAGTTGATCCTCTTATGTATAAACTAACTCCTCACTTGCTCAAATAAAGGCAGTTAAGACCTCCAGTTTGTAACAACTCGTTTCAGGGCATTGTTTGGGACTAGTTCATGGTCTGTCCAAATTTGCCATAACTCCTGCAAAAGGCATTAGCTGCAAATGCATGGCTGCATTTTTGCTACCATGTCTTATTCCAGTGCTTCTGGAATTACTCAGAGTAGTAGTACAGCCTCAATAAAAGCCTCTATTCAGGCTCTTTCAGTCAAACACCTAATGAGTGTTTATACTTTAAAGTTAACGGCAATCTTACTAGCCTTTGGAAGCACTGGGAATTGGTGTCAGAATAGTCTGAAACAAAAACACGTCCTGTCATGAAGAGTTCTGATGACTCTTAATATATCATTTTGTTTAGATATGTTTCTATTTTTTGTATCTTCTTCAGCTTTAGTAGATACCTCGAACTGGGAGTTCCCAGATGTTTGCAAATATTACTTTGGATCTTTTGGCCAATGGTCAAGCCTCTTATTTTCTATGGTATCGCTTGTTGGAGCCATGGTTGTTTATTGGGTGCTTATGTCCAACTTTCTGTTCAACACAGGAAAGTTTATATACAGTAAGTATATATTTTTTTGTTAACTTTACGGCTATCTTGTGGAATCTTGATTTTTCTGTTACGTTGAGTGAAAAGTCAAGTAAGGATAAGTGATTGTGTGTGGAGTTACGGGCACAGTCAGGTATGATTTCAAAGCCAGTTTCTCAAAGTCTCTCTTAACATGATTTTAGTGAAAGACAAAGTACCAATTATGTGATTTGTATGTCAGTAATGAGGGTTCTTGGTGAAGTTTAAATGACCCAAACCTGGTTGCTTGTTTCCACTTTGTATTTGCACTCCCCTGTTGTTTGCATGGGTGTAACTATTTGAATGGCCATATAACAGGCTAGGTTGTTGAGATGATCCAGGTTAATGAAAAAAAATCTAGTTTAATTCTAGATTTCAACAAACACACTTAAGAGTGCTGCCATATAAAAAGTTTTTGCAAGCATCCATGAAGGAATGATGAACTGTAGCACAGTGCAAGAACAATTCTTAGTCTGGCCGTGCTACAGAAGAAAACATTGGTTATTTATACCCTTGTACATGCACAGACACACAAGCTTCTGTGGATACAGTCAATTAGGTATGTAGGGTTGTGTGAATAAATGATGGAATTGAGACCTTTGATAATCTGACTCATAGAGTTAAATAGCACAACTAGGATTTAAGAGTTTCTGTTTTGAAGGTAATTAAAAAATCTCTGAGGCAAATAACCACACTTATACCTCGTAATGTTTAATTAGAGTTCCCACCATCCGTGAAGGATGTAATTTACTGTATGGGTTAACCACCGGTGTATTTTACAGCTGACAATTCATATGTTGATAAGGCCACTTCATTTTAGACTTTTTTTTTTTTTTTTTAAATCAGGTTAGTACTTTCACCCTAAATTATTCTAAACCAAGTAACTCCCATTCTAATAAGCAAACTTCAGAATGATCAAATCAGTTCCTTTTCTAGGAAAAAAGTCCTGCTTTTTCCTGAGATTGGCATGTTATTTCGTCACTTACCTGTACTTGTTAGGGGTTCTTATTTAAGTTGTTTGGTCTGTGATAACTTTAATAATTGGATTCTTGTCCTAACTTTCATTGTGGCTACTTAATTACTAACTTATCAAATGAGTGATAGGATGCAGGTTTGACACAAAGGCATCTTCCAGCCATGCTTTTCTAAGTTACTCTAGGCAGGCTACTGTATTTAATTCCAGTAAATTCAGATTACTTCTTAAAAAATCTGCACACACAGTTTAGGTGGGAACAAGTTGATTTCATAAGGGAGGATGGTCTAGAAACTAGTAGTATGCAAAGAATGCAAGAACTGTAAGCCAAGTGTGATATCCTGTCTTTTTTGGTTTTTTAACATGGTGTCCCATGCTTTTTGTTCTGTTTTTGTTTTATAAAAAAATAAATCCATAAATGCAATTGCTAGTCCTAAAACACTTTTTAAGTACGGAAGAAATGTTGTCTATCTGTCTATAATTTTGAAGTGCTCTAATTCTGTAAGAGCTATTGGTTCTTTTGTTGGCTTTATGCTAGTTTGTTGGTTTTTTTTAAGTAGCAACATAATATGGTGAGTGAGGAGGTGAGAAGTGATTTTATTTAAATCTTCTGATTGTTTTATGCGCCGAACTGCTGTTAATAAGTATGAGAAACTCAGTTGTGATTCAGGATGTCGTAAATCAAAATGAAGAAACAAAAAATAGTTTTCTTCCCACAAGACTTTTTGCTTTCTTTATGAGAAACAGGCTGCTGTTAATTGCATGAAAAAAATCTGAGACTGCCCCAGTTAATTTTCTGTGTGCATAATACACCCACATGCAGCAGAAGCAAATTTTAATCAGAGATGCACTAATTAAATTTCCAATCTGATGGGCATTTTCTCTGTGTATATATACATAAATATAAGGAAACTGCTATCCAATACTTTCATACTGGTGAAGCTGCAGAAACTCAAAAGTATCTGGTGTGGCAGAGCAGTCGCATAGCACAGGAGTGTACTCTAAACAATAGTACTACTAGAGATGACTGTAGACAGTGAGATGTAAACATTTCTCCAGAGATTCCCTTCTTTGTATTACAACGTGGAAAAAGAATCCCACAGAGCCTCTTCTGAAAAAAAAAAAAAATTGAAAAATGAGTAGGGGAAGTTTTTTCTATATAATACCATCTGGACTAAGGCTATGGTAGCATGCACTTTTTTCCTGTCCCAGAAGAGGCTGGTTTTAAGATGCATCTCCTCACTAACCTGCTGAAACTGGGACAAGTGGAGCTGTTCTGGGGGAACAGGGATGAGCACCTGTGGGGGTAGGCTTGGGAACTTCATATATCGACAGAGCTGCTGAGAAGGTAGTGTGGTTGGGGGCTACACTTCTAAAAAAAAGTTTTACAATAGCCATTTGGGGTTGGAGGGAGCACAAGCTGCTGTATCGCACCTCTGATGTCATTTTCCAAAATGTTTCCATACTTAATTTTTATCAAGTCAACAGATAAAAGCCTAGTAGCAGGTTTGGGACATTGATAGTAAGATTTTCTTCTTTTCAGACTTTGTTCATGACATTAATGTAACAGATATTGTTCCTGGGACGAATGGGAGTAACAAAGGTAAGAAGCACTTAGTACTGTGTTTCATGGCTGCGGGGGGAAGGGGGGACGTTAAAGGCAAATCATCGTGTTTCCGTGCCTAACCATGTTCCAATTATAAAGTGTACATCTTAAATTTTGACTACATGTTTTTAAAAAAAACTGTAATTTTCCATCTGCGATTTGTACTTCCACGAATAACCACACACTTGGAAAGCTTAATTGGGAAAAAAAAAAAAGTGTAGGTGGGAGTAAGGATTAAAAAGCAAATTACAAGTTTGTATATACCCAGATAGATCCTCCTTAAGAGGTCTAACAGTCATGGTTTTAACAGTAGTTGCACAATGAGGAATTGCCTTAAGGAATTTTAACTTTTGTACCCTAAAATTGAGGCACTTGAGATCTGTTTACTGTAAAAAGTCTTGGCTGGGGCATCTTTGCTCTTCACCACCTCTGCAGCAACATTCTTATTTAAACAAATGCTGTAAGAGCGGCCTTAATGATGCTGAAGCAAAAAGAATAAAGCGCATGGGGCAGCAGATTGTGTTTTGTGGAGAGTCTGCCGTTTGCACAACTAAGGGAAGAAATTGCAGTCAAGTATTGAGATAGCTCTGTTCAGAGTTGTTAAGTAGGGAGAATAACATAGGAAGAATGCAAGAGCTAGGCATTGTCAGCCTCTGATCTTTCTGCCTATATATAGTAACTGAACATGTAGTACTTTGTTACAAAGCAGAAAATTTTCTGTCATGGGTGCTTATGGGAATGGGGAAACATTTCAGTACCAGCCAGACAGCTGTGTGTCACAGTAGCTGCAGCTGTGTTTCCGGAGAGCACCTGCTGGAGTCAGGCAAAGGAGTTGAGAAATAATTCTGAAAACTAGTTGCTTTGCATCTCAGCTAGTGTTGAATCCTGTTTCTCCTACAGTTCTTACCAGCAAGGCACCAATAGCTGCTGCAGTGCTCTTTCTCTTGGGCTCTCTCCTGCTTCTGCTGTTCTGTCCCATTCTTATGCAGCAGGAGGTATAACTTGGAGACAAAGTAGACAACAATATTGCACAGTATTCTCCAGCAACTGTAAGATTTAAAACAGCTGCTTCACAAAATTAAGGGCTGCCAGATCCTCAAATGACTCTTGGCAGAGGGCATTGAGGGCTACCAAGGAGATCAGTAAGAACAAAAGCATTTTTTAATCCTCTTGTAAGTAATGGAGAGAAAGTAAATGAGAAAACAGGAAGTAAAGTAACACAATGATCTCTCAAGGAGTTTGACAAAACACTTTTTACACCTTTGCCTTTGTAGCAGAAGAGGCATGCAGTCACTGAAAGGAGGGAGGCTTTCAAGTATTGTGGGGTGCCAAAATTTAAAATAAGAAGTTATGAGAATGATAAGAGGTTCATATTTCAACATGTAACTTCATAGGCATGTGTTAGAAGGAAATGCTGATATTAAGAAAAATCAATAAACACGTTTTTATCAAGGAATCTCTTTGTTTGGTTGATATTGTTTCAGTCACCTGTTTAGGTCAGGTGCTGCCATGGATCAGCCACCACCTAACAGGAGTGTAACTTTTGCTTTTGGTAGCGTTATGGGTGCATATCTTAAATTGCTTCTGTTGTATTGTCTAGCAGTGATGTAATTGCACCTAGCACAGCACCAAGATGACAGAGTGTTTTGCTTCGGTGCATGAGTTTTAGGCCTGCCATTTGTTATAGTTGCTTGCTTGTCATCCTTGGTTTGTGCATTCGCAGAAGAACGTAGAGTGATACAGGCTCTTCCATACATAGATGTACTTGTGTCTCAGTTCATATGATCTCATTGAGGTGTGCAGGGACAGATTACAATGCTAAATATGCAGCCAGGTGCAGAGGTACATTGCTATGACTTGATTCCAGCAGCTGCACGTAGGCACTGAACACACGTAGTTATAGGGATGTGACCTGAAAGGCTGATCCTACGCCACAGCTCAGGCTTCAGACAAGTTAGCATCTTTGTTGTGCTCAGCTGAAAGAACCGTAGAACTTGTCAGCTTGGAGTGCAAGGTGCCTAGCAGTGAAATCTTAAAACTGAAAAAAAACCCCCAAAACTAAATAGAAGTTAGTGACTGAGCTGTCAAACATTGCTTTTGAGTGGTCCTACTCTCCATAGGTAAAACACTCTCCAGAAGTTATGGGATCTTGTCTTTGGAGATTCTATGCAGGTAAAACTCCTTTGATTTTGCAATATTTTTCTTTTCCTTTCTTCCAGTCATTTGTCCAAGTGCTGCTAGTGGTCACCCACCACAGAACAGAAGTGTGATGTTTTCTTCTGGCAACAGCACAGGCTTTGAACTCTTCGAGGAGTGGTGGGACAAATCACAAACAGTACCATTTTACCTGATTGCTGTTCTTCTACCTCTGCTAAATCTGAAGTCTCCATCCTTCTTTGCAAAGTTTAATGTCCTAGGTAGGTAACAAATACTATTAAAGCATTGGTTCATTGTGGCTAAAATGTATAGAAAACAGTGAAAGCTACTCCAATGAGTAGAATCATAGAATAGAATCACAGAATCATTTAGGTTGGAAAAGACCTTTAAGATAATGATGTCCAACTGTGAACCTAACACTGACAAGTCCACTGCTAAACCCTCTCCCTGAGCACCAGGTCTACACATCTTTTAAATACCTTCAGGGATGGTGACACAGCCACTTCACTGGGCAGTATGTTCCAATGCTTGACAGCCCTTTCAGTGAAGAAATTTTTCCTAATGTCCAGTCTAAACCTGCCACAGTACAGCTTGGGCCGTTTCCTCTCATCCTGTCACTTCTTACTTGGGAGAAGAGACCAACACCCACCTTGCTACAGCTTCCTTTCAGGTAGTTGTGGAGAACAGTAAGGTCTCCCCTCAGCCTCCTTTTCTCCAGACTAAACAGCCCCAGTTCCGTCAGCTGCTTATCATAGGACTTGTTCTCTAGACCCTTCACCAGCTTTGTTGCTCTTCTTTAGACACATTCCAGAACGTCACTGTCTTCCTTGTAGTGAGGGGCCCAAAACTGAACACAGTATTCGAGGTGTGGCCTCACCAGTGCTGAGGACAGAGGGACAATCACTCATCTAGTCCTGCTGACCGCACTGTTTCTGATACAAGCTAGGATGCCACTGGCCTTCTTGGCCACCTGGGCACACTGCTGGCTCGTATTTGGCTGGCTGTTGACCAACACCCCCAGGTCCTTTTCTGCTGGGCAGCTTTCCAGCCACTCCTCCAGTAGTTTGCTGGCAGCCAGTTATTGTGCCTCAGAATGGTTCATTGGTTGGTTTGTTAATCACCCATAGGCTTTCTACCCTGCTTTGCTTGAGTCTTACAGTTAATATGGGAGTTATTTTTTTTCGCTTTGCTTCCCTGATAATCCTATAAGACAAGTTCCACTATATTTACAACGCATTTCCCCAAACAGTGGTACACATACTAGTGTGCATCAAATGCTGCGTACTACTTTGGCACAAACAGTCAGGCATACCCTTCCTCATCTGGTAAACATTTCAACACAGGCAGTTACTTCCAAAGATTAATTGCTTCTGACCTGAAGTAATTTGCTACCAATCAGGTGATTAATTAATTATAACATTATCCAATCAGTGTAACCTGCTGCTGTGCTTTGCCCCAGCTCCCAGTACCCTGGCCTGTTATCATAGAATGGTTGGGTTGGAAAGGACCTTGAAGATCACCAAGTTCTAACCCCTCCGCCATGGGCAGGGACACCCTCCACTAGACCAGGTTGCTCAAAGCCTCATCCAGCCTGGTCTTGAACACCTCCAGGGATGGGGCATCCACAACTTCCCTGCGCAAACTATTCTGTGCTACAAGGACAAAAATTGTGACTGATAGAAGACCAAAGCAGGTGGGATCGGTAAAGTGGATAAAGCACATGGATGATGGATGGGATCAGTCACAAATTTATGGAGTAGGAAGGATCTGAGGGTATAGCATTGAAGCCCATGATGAAGACAAAGGGAGAAGGAGATGAGGATCGAGGAGGAAAAGGACAGGGAACTGAGGGTCTAGTTTGTTTTCTGTTCCAATGTGATACTTAATTAGAGCTTGGATCTGCTGTTGCTGAACTACTAAATTAAAATACCATACAGAAACTTGGGCAAGTGATAGTGTTTCTGTGTAAAAAGTAAGGTTTTTATGTAGGCTAGATGTAACATCAGGGAGAAGAAGATATTTTGTCAAGTGAGATCTAGCCAAAACTGTATCTGTTCTTAAAATAAGCACATTATTGTGGGCAACTATTTTTTATTTGAGAACCTAAATTTTAAAATATGAAATTTCTTATGAATTCAGTAGATTATTGTATAATTCGGAAGCTGTTCAAAGTTACCTCAATTTTTGTAAACCTTGACGTTTGTAAGACAAGAAAAAATGGAAGACAATTTTTGAGATGCTGAGATGAATCTTAGTAGAGAACTTTTACTTATCTTTACACCTACAGAAACCTAAATCATTAGGAAACTACAGAATATTTTATCTGTTAAGCTGATTCTCAAGTACAGAATTTTTTATCTTCCTAATTCCTTGACTATACTCTGTGTAATCAAATGATAGATAATTTCTTCAATTTATTTTTTAGTTTGGAGATGTTGCTAGAATGAAGTCTTATCTGGAGATATTGCTAGAATGAAGTCTTATCTGGGTCTATATTCTAAACTGTAAAAATGCTGTTTCTTTGTCTTTACTTACTTACAGCCTGTTCTCTAGTGATTAGCAGTATTATTGTCTGGGAGGTTGCATCACAGTAGCCTTAATTACTGTTGCACAGTTTCCTTCAATTTTTAGGTAGTTATTATTCTGCCCTTATCTCTTTCAAATGTCAGGAGCCAAGATTTTATGCTCTCTATCCCGTATGCAGATGCAGCAAGGCATTTGTAGCCATCTGTGATCTTATTTGTAGTCCTCTAGCTGTGCAGAGCATTGCTGGATGCCTATGAACCAATGAGATGGAATGCAAATCCAGTGTTATGATCAAGGTTATCCAAGGTTATGATCAAAACAAGGTTTAAATCAGTAGTGGTCAAATGTCATTATCAGCTTCTAGCTCCCAGTGTAAAGTTCACAGTTGCAGTAGACTTACATATCTCATTGGGCCATTTGGTTTAAAAAGTTAATGACTGTTGTGGTTTAAACCCAGCTGGCAGGCAAACACCATACAGCTGCTCACTCACCCTCCCCCATTCCAAAGGATGGGAGAATTGTAGGGGCAAAGGTATGGAGACTCGTGGGTTGATATAAGAACACTTTGATAGTTGAAATATAGTAATAATAGAATATACAAATGTGTGAGACACAGTGCAGCTGCTCACCATGCACTGACCAAGGCCCAGCCCATTCCCAAGCTAGCAATCCTGGACAAGAGAAAAACCCAAAACCACAGTCCTGGAAGAAAGAGAGCGAGCTTCCTGGCCAACCCTTGTCTGTATACTGAGCACGACATTGTATGATATGGAATATCCCACTGGCCAGCTTGGTTCCATTGCTCTGCCTGTGTTACCTCCCAACTTCTTGTGCACCTGCACACTTGTATAACTTAGGAAGTTGTAAAGTCCTTTATTTCTTAGCAACAACTAAAAATGTCTGTATATTATCAACATTCTTCTTGTACCAAATCCCATGCTGAATCTGAAACACGGCGCTATTCTAGCTCCTAAGAGGAAAATTAGCTCTATCACAGCCGAAACCAGGACAGACTGAATGGACATAGTAATAGCTGCAGTACTGTCGCCAGCTTTGTCTCATCTTAGATTAGAATCCTAACAGCTGAAGTTAGAACCAATCTGTTAACTGCCAGAGACCTCCCTACTTGCCCAGTGCCAGGGATTACAGGGTACGTCTTCCACTGTCACTCGTGCAGTGTCTGGAGAACATTAATCATGCTGAAAGCTTGAATTGGGTGCAAGTTCATTATTCTTTCTCTCTGACTTATGAAAGAAATAAAAGAAGATTTAGACCTGGCCTATATTTTTAAGAATGAATACTAACCCTAAGTGTTTGGGCTGCTGGTAGCTAGTTGGATGGAGCAAGAATAAAACACAGCACAAATACTTTGTACTGCTTCATAGTGTTTGGTTGGTTCTTGTCTTTTCTAGGTACGGTTTCAGTTGTCTACTTAGTTTTTCTGGTTACTGTAAAGGCTGCTCATCTGGGAATCCACTTAGAATATGACTGGTTTACAGAGACTGATTTTTTTGTACCAGGTAAGATACTTAAAATGCAGTAATGCAGCATATATATATGATGGGTTTAAGATTTTTTTTAAAGCAGTTCGTTAATGACTTTCTCATTCACCTTTTAACATCTCTCTGACATAAGTAAAGTGAGGAAATACTGTCTGATGTTGTGTGTAGAGGCTCAGGCAGGATCCTTAGTGATAAAATGACAAAGAATCCCTTTCTCAGTGTTGTTCACCGTATCAGCACTGTGGAGGAGGAGTGCCCATCAGAGGTATCTCAAATGTGTATCGTGTTACAGGGAGCTTGCCATAGTCCTGTTTCAACTATATTGTAATAAGTTCTAGCTGCACCATTTTCAGATCATGCCTATTGCAGTAGCAGTTACAAATTACAAACTGTAGACAGACTGGTAAAGGTGCCGTAAGTTCTCCACGCACTGTCTTGCTTAAATGAAATAGCTCATTCACCACAATTTACTGTGTTACTTTAATTCTCCTGTACTTTGCAATCTATCTCGGGTTTTAGTCCATAATCTTAGCTCGTATTTTTTAAACACCTGTTAGCTCTCCAGTATGTTTATTTCTTGAATGTTGTTTTGGTGGCTGTTAGTTCTTTCCAAATTGCTGTTGCAAATGACTGTGTGAGATGTCACAGTCACAAGCAGTGATACTACATGAACAGATAGATACTCTAAAGAGATCAGTTTCTTGTTTTAGGAGGCCTGGAATGAGAGATCTGGGGTTAGGTCTTAGCTGTTTTTTCCCCATGACCAGTTGGCTCCAAGGATCTGTGTCCTGTACTATTTAATTGTATCACTCCTTCTGCTCTTAGAAACAAGAGTTTTGTCGGTCTTTAAAAGTTACTTATTTACTTAAGGCAAAATTCAGATATGCACCTTCTTAGGGTTTCTTTTGTGGGTTTGTGCATTTCTGTTTTCCCACTCACAATAAGCACTGTACTAACAGTTTTATACATGGGTTGCAAACTATTGTTATGTCTGATAATGTCAAATTGGAGAAGAAAACAAAGATAACTTAAAACATTAGGATGGGTTTTGAATTACTGTAGCAAGATATAGATCAAAAAAAGAAACAACAGAGTTGTTGCATGTTTCTAATAGAATCTGATCTAATTTGTGCACTCATGGCAATGCACTGTGGCAAACAGTTGGACTGAAATTGATCTGGCACAACAGTAAGGAGAATAAACAGCTTAGCTAGCGTATTCCATGTACATTTGGCAAAGAGGTCTGCTGAAAACCCAGTATTCCCCTTCTCCACTTTCCAGCCCCTAGCCATCATCAAATCTTCGTTTTTCCATAACTGATGAAGGTCATTCCTTCTTCATCTCAGACTGGCATTCAGAACCCTATTTCAAGATCTGAATGACATGAAGCAAGTGTAAGGCTACATAAAACAGTTTCTTCATCTTGGTTATGTCACTAAGAAAAAAAAAGTCATTGCCCTTTCTGCCTGAGTCTTTAAAGCCAGGCAGTTTTCACTGTGCATGACTGTGTGCAAAAACAAAGCAGATGGTTTGAGGATGAATGGGATTACCATTGTAATTCCCTAGGAATCCTCCTGACTACTGCAGCATAAGTACAACTTACAGATAGAGGTAGGTAGTTCTGAAACAGTGCTATTTATGCTACCTGTTTTGCTCCATCACTGCATTTACTTTTAGGCAGAATTTTTGAACTAACAAACTGCTTTTGTCTCCAGTGTAGAAATTTGGATTTCAGAGTACTGGATCATTAGCATCTGCATTAATGACCTAATATATTTTGTGTGGCATTATTCTTAGTGTTATCTGTAAGTAGAAATGATACTCAAGCATGTCCTGCTCAGTAAGTAGACCACAACGTTTGGTCTCGCTCTATTGAGAGCATAGATACATGGTTTTAACCTGAACTGCCCCAGCAGACAGTCTTCAAATGCTCACATAGCCTCATATCTACAGACACTTCCTGAGAGCGCAGGAGAAAAGTTGCCCAAACTATGGTTCACTAACAATCCCATGTAAACCAGAAACGAGCCTATGTTTAAGAAATCAGGTTTTAAGCATCTTGAAGTTCAAGTCCAAGATTTATTAAGCAGTCCTAGCATGAAATGAGTTGCAGCACAGCAAGTGTGTTGCAGGTCACTAAGAAGTGGAGCACCCGGTAGTTTTATAATTTTGGCAATGCAACTAGTACTGCTAGGAGATAGACAAAGCAGGTAGCTGATGCATATAAATCCAGCTACTACTGATGTATTGATGGGGGAAAATGCAGTGCTGAAAGAGATTCTGAATCCATCAGTTTGATTTTTATTATTGAGATTAAAGTAGTGAATGTAAAACAAGCCCAAAAGTCGCTTGCACTCGCAATTCTATGAGTGGCACGTCCTGTTAGTTAGGTATTGAAGGTGCAGTGAATCCAGCCCTAGGGAAGACATATTCTCTCAACTTGGATGAGCCCTTCATTAATTGCCTGGGCTGTGTTTACCTTGCTGACTTCAGAGCACTTTATGAGAAATCTGGTTTAAGTATGTTTGCATGGAGTTCTCTGTGGTTTGATCTGTAAGGGTTTGTGAACCTCAGATGAGTTGCTATATTGCTGGATCTTTTCCAGAAGCTGAGCTAGCTCAGGGATCTCTTAATTGCTGTTAACACTCTAAAGAGTTCATATATCCTTATATAATACCAACAAAGATGGTGCTTTAATGATGTTACACATTGGTGAGTTCCTTGACCAGTTGCAGTGCTTCCAGAAACACAATCTTGTGAACATAATCCTTCAAATATTAAAAGAAGCAGAGCACTGCTATTCCCATCGAGACCAAAAAAACTATCAAAAAAATTTTTCATAGGTGCTGTAAAGTGTACAATAAGACAAGACACTGCTCTGCCTTTGTGTTCCGGTTTGTAAGCGGAGTCTCTTAAACATCTACAGATGCCGTTTTTCCTCTGGTAGTATAAGTGACTTCTTAATAATGAAAGATGCTCACAGAGCAACTGATTCTTTCCCCCATCTCCCTGTTCAGGGATCAATAGATACACAGCCTCACTGAAATCATGTCCTGCCTTGAAATGCTTTCCAGTTAAACTGTTGAAAAGCAGAAGAAGCTTGTATATGTAAATCCTAGATTAAACTAATCTTTCATGGTTAGGGTCTCTTGAGAAAATTTGCTGGAGTGTATGTTATAGTAGACACTGTCTTAATGTATTTTGTACTTCCTGATTAAATATCTGCATTGGCTATGGTCAAAGACAACATAGACTCCTGTTTCAACATGGAGGTTCATGTTCCTGCCAGTAGACTCCACAGCAGTGTATGGCCTCTCCATTTTGGCATTGTTTGTTTCAAAGAAGTTACTAATACTTTTTTTCCTCCCTTAGAATTTAGAATTCTGTTCCCTCAGCTCACAGGGGTTCTGACACTTGCCTTCTTCATCCACAATTGTGTCATCACACTTCTTCAAAATAACAGGAATCAAGAAAACAATGTAAGTAATTTTACAAGACTGCTGATTTGTATCTAGACTACTAGGCAACACTAATTTTTTCCTGGCTGTCTTGAAATCAACGCCGGGACTGTAATAGCTTCAGAAAATGTAACTAGCTCTTGTGATCTGATAAGAAACCAGTCATACATACTTTTCACTGGCTACCAACAAGTAACCGACGCATTACAAATTTATTCAAATGAAAGCCTTGAGGAGCATCCCAGACTTACTTGTGGTCAGATAGGTATTAAATGGCCAAATTACACACAAGAGGCAGAAGGCTTGACAACATTGTAAGACTCTAGAAAAATGGACCAACTTTAGAAGGAAAAATGCTGGAGAATATTGAGCACGGGACTGATTTTAGCAGAGTCCTTGCCAGTAGTGTTGGGATCTTGGTAATATCTTTTATCAGAGTTCCTTCAGTAGTTTTGTGTCACAATCCAAGTCAAGGTTCATAGAGAAACATGACCTTATATAGGAAATCCTTAAAGCTGGGAACCTTTGTGACATGTAGCCTTTGGAGTGGTCCTTTGCCCTTGAAAAAGTTACATACTGCTCATCCAGATGATACAAAAAAAATTTTTGATTATTTAATTTTTGCTCCCTATTTTCTAGAATACTTGTCCACCTTCATTAAAAGATTAGCTGTACAGATAACTTCAGTAACATAGAAAGATTTCAAAATATGAGCTGTATGAATAACTGGTACAGAATCACAGAATTCCAGAATGGTTGAGGTTGGAAGGGATCTCTGGGTGTTGTCTTGTCCAGCTTCTCAGCTCAAGCGGTGCCACCTAGAGCTGGTTGCCTACACAGCATATCAGATAAAATACAGCTGACTTGGTTATTCGGAGGTGAAGTGCAGATTATGTGCAAATGCAGTGAGATGACCTTTTTGCTTTGGTAGTCTGTTACTTTTTTGTCCCTGTGAACCAAGGCCAGCTTGCGAGTGACCACCTCTGCAAAGGAGTATTGAATTCTCCTCCAGGAAAGCTTCTTGGCCTCTATAGGTATTTCTGAAAATAGTTTTAACAGCTAAAAAGAGGGTTAGTGGAGGTCTGGAGAAGAAAACAAAGTTTTTTCTCAGTTTTCTTAAGAAAATCTTATGATGTGGAAAAGGACCAAGATTTCGATTTCTCTTTAGCTGTGGCTTTCACGTTCTAAAGGCCTGGTCACTCCAGCAACAAGCTCTGTATGCAAAGGCCTAATACCTCCATGCCACCTTCAAGACTTTTACTGTGGCTTTTCCCCCTCCATTTACATCGGAGCAAGCAATCAGCTGCAAAGAGCAGCACCTGGAATCTTTTCCAGCTTGCTTTTCCTGTGTTAATGAGGAATGCTGCCTGCATTTGAATTGGCTTTTCTGAATGTCCTGTCTGGAGCTTAAGTTGAATTTCTAGGTCAGCCCTAGCATGGATCCCAAGCCCTCGACAAGACTCGTAACATTCCAGAAGAGTGTTCAAATTGCTTGGAAAGAGCACCTTTAAGTGTGGCAGGGAAGGTTTGTAAGGGGAAACCAAATCTGTGCATAGTCTAGGAGTTTTATGTGGCTAGAGATTTCCTTCCCTGTTTGTAACTGTGCTGGAGCCTCTCCCTTAGGCCTCAAAGCGCTTTGCAAATGTTAATGAAGCACTGATGCTCTTGAAGAGCTAACTGTTTTGTGTTTATTTCACTAAACTGCTGGACTAAACAGAAGGCTTACATATGTATAGGGGTCTCAACCTCTGTCACTGTGTTGAGGGCATTTTTTCCTGTGTATTTACATCAACGAGATGCCTTTTTATATCGGTATCTCATGGTGCATGGAATGGAAACTCCACTGTTTCATGGATCGACCTGTTGATCTGTCACTTCCATCAGAGTTCTGTGAAAAGGCACAAAACCTGGTAAGCTGGAAAACTGCTGGTTTAGTTTTGAAGAAAATTTGCTGAAACTAGTGGTCATAAGAACAACTCTTTGGGGACTTGGAAAAAAGTAAGTGAAACAATAACATTCCTTTTATGGAGTCAGAAATCCAAAACAATAGCAGCTTCCATTCTGGTCACAGGCGTGTATCACTGCCCAAAGCTAAAACGCATGGGGGGGGCGGATTCCTCTGGCTGCTATTCCGGTACAGTGGTGTGGGTGTGAGAAGAGCAGTGTGCTGGAGTAAGCCAAATGTCATTAGCACAGCCTGGAGAAGCCTTGCGAGCAGGGTTCTTCATCTGCAGTTCACAGTTGAGCTCACTTACCCAGCTCCCACTGCTGCTCCCTTGTATCACAGAATCACAGAATGTTAGA
>NW_010102963.1:0-10191 GCF_000699245.1 Pterocles gutturalis
TCCCCTACATGGAGCTGTGGAGTGGGGCTCTGGCTGCCATGTCCCTGTCACCCCTTCTCCTCACCTGACAGCACAGCCCCCCACGGGCTCTCCGCTGCCAGGGACCCCGAGGGGACCCCACCGCCGAACGGTGGCTGTGCCACTGCCCGGCTGCCCTTCCTCTGCGGGGCTGCTCGGTCTCCCCTCAGCATGCGGGGACCCTGCGGGTGGGCTCAGGGGTGGCACCGCGGCTTGGGCTTGTCCTCTCGGTGGTCAAAGAAGTGACATCTTTGTCTCTGGCCTCACTGCTCTGGCATCGCCTGGCTCCCCGCGTTAGTTGGTGACCTAGGGCTATGGTTTTCAGGCCTAAATGCCACAGAGATCTCTGGTGGCTTCAGCAGCTGGGCTTCCTTCAGCCCGTTGGTTAGTGGCGTGTGGCCTTGTGGCTGAAGCCGGGGCACTGGGGGGGGACTGTGGCTTTGGAAGGTTTGCACAGGTGAAAACTCTCCCTGGAGAGAAGATGGAGATGTGCAGCAGAAACTCCTGGTCACTGCGCTTGGGCAGAGTGTTTAAAAGTGCCTCCCACCTGGTGCTTCTTATTACGTCTTAACAGGCAGTGTCTGGGCAGTAATCCCCTCTTCTAGCTTCTGCGATTCCACTCTTGGGGGCTGTTTTCAATAAGGGTTTCATATTTACTTCCAAACTTGTAACTTGAGGCTGGAGTTACCTGCAGCACTGGTTCCTGTACCAGTGCTGTGGAGTCCACTACACGATTAGAGTTTATATTGACAGTAACATCGTGGGGAACCAGTTTTTAGTATATCTAACACACTTTCCTTACACTGTAAAACAGTGAATTGTTTAGAAAAGGCATGCCACGTGCTGTTACATTAAATGCCTTACCGAGTTCCCAGATGATGAGCTCTACCCAGTTACCTCTATTAATGAACTTCATAATCTCATTAGGGAATGAGATCTGATTTAACAAGATTGCTGTGCTGGATCACAGCTCCACAGAAACTACCAGCTGGTTCAAGATGTTCATTGTTGTCTGTGTGTCAGTTTTGTTTACGTGTATGAACTCTGCAGGACTGAGGGCAGCACCTGATGGAAGCACATGATTGCCTGTAATAACTGGGGTGTTACCAAACCTCGCATGATACCGAGGCCATCTGTGATTGTTGAATTGGTAAACAGTACTGGGAAATGCCGTCACAGCCTCTTCAAAGTGGCACCTTTCCTTGCCTAACCCCGGTGGTATCAGGTTTTCAAAGGCTCCACTGCTTTACTGTTCAGATACCAGGCTGCAGGGAGGCTGCTGTTGGGGATTTCGTTGATGTTTCACATAGGACTGTGTGTGGTGTTCCCTCAAGACTCTATTAGCAAGTGGATTATGTGAGGAAACATGGCGTTAGGGTTTCAGAAGTAGTACGGTGGAGAAATTTACGTCTTGAAGATCCATCTCTAAGAGGGTGCGTACGATCAAAACTGTCCAGATAGGAGATTTCCTGGGACAGGAATAGGATTTTGAGACTTTTTTTGGTTAAAGTGGAGGCTCTTTCAGTATGGTTCTGTTAGTGAAATAGCTCCATGGAGAGATTTTCGTTCTTACTGAACAGAGTCCTGCCAGAATCTAAGTAGCTTCATGGGGTGAGGACCCACTGAGGTGTCTGTTGCTTTGGAGGCCTCCTGGGTTTCCATGTGCAGGGTGGGAAGGAGTGTGTGGAACCTGCTCTGTGCTCACCAAACAGGCTTGTCACCAATGGATAAGCATGATCCATGACTGTTCCTCTGGCTGAGAACGTCACTTACAGGGTCTGGGAGGAATTGTCACTCCCAGCACCAGGCGCTATGCTGGGACGAGTTACAGGGCAGCAGCTTTTTCACAGGCACAGCTCCAGCCTGGCTTCACTGCGGGTGGGGCTGGAGCACCAGCAGCCCAGTCCTGCCTGGCCATGACGAATATCTAGAAATGGGGTCCTCTTTTGGGTGGCTTATCCCACTGGTGGATTTATTGTGTAGTGGATGCAGATACACCGAGCTGGTATATTTGTCTGGCCCTCTGCTTTAGCTAGTAAGCCACCCAAAATCCAGAATAGGCAGCAGAGGCAGCGTAGTGATGGCTGGAGCAAGTACAGACATAGCCTGAAGTATTATTTGGGATATTCCAGCCTGCGTTACCCACATAGTGGAGAATGAATGGGAGAGGCATCCTGTTACCGCGGTCAGGTCTGCAGATGACTATTTCAGGTTCCTGAGTGGTGACTTCAGCATGCAGGAATCGTCTGGCCCTGCTTAAAAGACTGAGTTAGGCCAAGATTCACATATATGGCTCTGCTGCCAACTCAGTATAACCAGCTTCGGCTGTGGAAGTCTGTTGCTCAGTCTTGTTGTAAGGAGAAAGGGACGCAATGACTCGTGAATCCAGCTGAGAGCTGTCTAGGAAGTTAGAGCAGATGTGCAAGCCTTAAACTGTGGTGTGTTTCCAGCTGGATACGCCAGCACTCTCAAACAAAAGCAATACTTTCCTGGTAGCCAGTATTCAGACATCCTTCTCGAAAGATAAGATCTGCAAACGTCACTGGCAGGAGCGATGCCAGATGTCAGATGCGGAGGTGGAAGTTTCTGAAATAAAGGCTAGTTCCTTTCTAATTTACGAGCTTGTTGCTTTATGACTGGGTGTTAGAAGTTCATCATGAATGAATGATAGCTATTCCCTCCTGCAGCTCCTTTTCCCATTACTACTTAAAGCCTAATGTTGAAAAGTTCTGACATACTCCATGAGTAATTCTCCATCCCGAGGAAAAGGTTATGAAAACACCAGCATGGTGAGCTTAAATAACACAATGCTTTGGATGTAGAAACAAATTATTTTTTACAGACAGCTATGATTTGTTTCATCTGCACATTTGCAAATGAGGAGGGAAAAAAAAAATATGAAATGACCTTAGAACTATCCCAGCAAAGTGAAATCACTTACAAAAATCAGCTGGCTGGAGGCTTTGCACATCTGTGAGGGAGTGATAAGGAGAGGAAGTGGAACTTCACCTTCTTTAAACAGCGCTGTAGCATATAAATGACAAAATGAGGTGTCTCTGGAAACTTCAGCAGCTGTGATTTGTGCAACATGTGCTTAATGAAGCAACATTTGGATGGGTACACTGTAAAGTGCAGCAATAAGGACTGAGCCTTGAGGGGGCTTTGCATTGGGTAGCCAAGCCAACTCCAGGTTAAGAATTACCCTGGCAGGTCAGACCGTCTGTCTCACCCCATCCATGTTCTGCCCCATGGTGGCAGCAGGAGATGCTGTTTAGGAGGAGGGCTGTGTGCCTGGGTACTGCCTGTGGGCCTTTCTGCTCATCCACCCCCAGCATGTGCAGTGCTCGGATTAGGGATGCTGGAGGGGATTCCTTGCCTGTTCCCTTTAGTAGCTGTTTGCGTACAGATGTTTTCCATGAATTTGTCTAATCCTTTGAACATGCCACCCACCTCTGCAAACTCCTTCAGCAGCAAATGTCAGATATTTGCTACCTGCCAGGCAAAGAAGTATTTCAAACGTTTCCTGCTAGTTACAGCGAATCCTTCCAGTTCTTCCTGGCATCCAAGTGTTTCGCCTTCACCTTATCCACCACATGTGGGACTCTAAACCTTGATCATGTCCCCCTTCGGCTTTTGCTCTCTTCCTGAAGAGCCCCAGCTGTTTAGTCTTTTCTCAGCAGGCAGCTGCCTCAATCCCTTGATCACTTTGTTGCCCTTCTTTGATCTCCCTCATCTCTATGTTGCAGGAAGTTTGTAGTGAGGTTAGGTGTGCACAGAGTGGTCAAGGTCTGGATACACTGAGGTTTCATACAGGACAAAATGATGCTATCTGCTTGTTCTCCATCCCATTTGTGAGGGTGCCCAGCACTCCGATGGCTTCATCTGCCCTTGAACCAGGCCTCTGCAGAAGGCTCTTGGGGACAGACACAAGACTCATTGGTGGATCAGCTGGCTCAGCTCTCCCTTCTTAACCTTTATCTTTACACACCACAGATTCCTGATTGCTTTTCAGTTCATGACCATACAAAATGCAATTTCCCCTTGAGGCTTGTCTGTCTTTAATTACACTTATAAAAGTCCATTGTCTGGCTGAATTCCCAGCCAGGCAGTGTCTTCCTTTTATCTGGCCATGGGTTTTGATGTGGTGGGGATGCAGAATGGTGGCTTAGCTCCACGAGGGCTCTGCAGTTGGATCCATTTGAGGTCTAGCGCTTTGGCTGGGAGTGGAGCTGCTGTGCAGTTTCAATCTAGTGATGCAATTGATTGGAAGAAATGCTGCTCCTGCTCCTTCTGAACTAGTTATGAGGAAGACTTCGGGCTAGGCAGAGCGGATGGGTTATTTTTGCTTTTCTAATCTTGCCTAGAAGTGCTCAGACTCATGGCTTCTGGGAAATGCTGAGTGGGACTGCAGTTTCATCGGGTTTCATACCCAGCCATTTATTCTTCCCCTTGATCTTCTTGGCATTGCTGCAGCTGATGTTGCAAGCCCAAGAAGGCTGGCTTGGTGCGTAGTTTCCCGTTTCTGATGTGCTCATTCTTCTCCAGCCTTGTGAAGTTCCCACAATGCGTCTGAGTTGGGTGAGTTCTGACACTGGAGTGCTGACATGGGAGTGACTTCCAGCCCTTTATCTTGCTTTTGACAGCGTTAAGTAGTGACCTTGTTGTCACCCGTAATGCATATGCTGTGAACAGGGCTTCTTATGGTGGCACGGGCTGGAGAAGCTGACTTACACTGATTTAAAAACCCTTAACATCTCACCAGATACACGAGTGGCCCTGAAGGGGTGCCTTGTGTTTTTGGTCTGTACCAACCTGAGCGTGAGAGGGGCTTAGTCTTAAAAGCACAAGAGTACCTTGCAGGAGGATGATGGTCCCACCTCCTGTCCATGCCAGTGTGAGGTGTCCCCCCCTCACTCCTCAGCCCCTTGAGAACAGGCAGCGACTTGTTCTGGTATAAGGCTGCTGTTTCCACTTGTTTTATTTCCGTATCTATTATCATGCAGCCAAAGCATCTTTATTTCAGACACTGATCCTAAAATTCAGGCCACCCCAAGACAAGCTGGACAGCTGCTAAGTGACTTTTGGTTGCCTTTATTGCATGACAGCAATGTGCCTGCTGTGTGCCATCATTTTCTGGTCGTGTCCCTTCATGCCATGAAACAGCAACGCTGCTTGCCATAAATAACTGCTGTCTGAGCCAGTCCAGGTGCGGTCAGCTGTGACTGCTGGGGGAAAGGAGTGTGCACATGTGAGATTAATTACATCACAGCTGTTGTCATTTTTGGCTAAAAATTTACGCTGGTACCTAAAAATGTCAGTGACTAGGTGTGTTTTCTGAAGTCTGCTTTGTTTTGTGCAGCTATCTAGCTTGATTCTTCCTGTGACCTTGCCTTTAAAGAGCTGGAAGGAGCTAATTGGCTACTTGCTGGATAACAAAGAACATTACAGGTAAAGGACAGGGCAGCCTGCTCAGGAGGAGATAGTTGTACCCCCGGGGAGCCTACAGTTTGGCCTCGGCTTAATGAAACAGCTTTAGTACAGCAGGCAGCATCAATCTACTTTTGAACATCTCCTCAAAGCAATATGAATTCTGATCTCCGCAGGCAAAGATTTACTAATAGCTTTAGTGCAGCAGGCAGCATTTAGTCTCTTAAATCCCCTCCAATCTACTTTTGAACATCTCCTCAAAGCAATATGAATTCTGATCTCCGCAGGCAAAGATTTACTAATTAATTTGATTCAACTTTTAGTTCATTTAAGAAATTCAACCTGCTTTCTTTTTTTTTTTTTTTCTCTCCTGCAGGAGCAACAATGGATTGGCTTCAACAAGGATGTAGCAGGTGTTGGGAGAAGACATCCCATCTGAAATGGAGGTGATCAAGAAAGCTGAATGCTGACTGCACCAACATGGGGTTGCGACTGTTGGCTTGTCTTTTTCATTTGCCCACTGCAGTGATCTACGGGTCCTTGTCGCTGTTTGTTTCCATTTTGCACAACGTATTCCTCCTGTACTACGTGGACACCTTTGTCTCTGTTTACAAGATCGATAAACTGTCCTTTTGGATAGGAGAGGTTAGTCTTTTCCATAGGCTTCTGCCCTCTTAAGTAAGAAAGTCTGAAAGCAAGACCACTCCTTGCTAGAAGTGTGAAGAGTGTTAGTTGTAATAGCAGTGTTCCCCTCTGGAGAGGGAGGGAGCAAGGGAGCCTTCCAAGTGCCAGCTTGGGCTTTTCAGTTTCTCCCACTTATATAAAGATAGAACTAGCTGGGATAGAAAACCCAGAGACTTTGTTCTAAAGGCTGCCTTTCCTCTGAGGACATCAGGGTCTTTCACAAGCAGGCAAAACCACTGGCCTTGCTGTGTTAATCTGTCAGTTATCCCAGACAGGGGAATCGTACAGCGGTGATGGGGCAGGGAAGGTGCGCTGGGGCAGCTCCTGCTGGTTGTTCGCCGTGCCAGCTCAGCGCTGCTTGCTTCAGTAACTGAACAGAGTCTTTGCAGGAGCTGTCCTGTGGTTTATTTCACTGTACTGTTTTCTTTCCTAGACAGTGTTTCTGATCTGGAACAGCCTCAATGACCCTCTGTTTGGCTGGCTGAGTGACCGAGTGTTCCTTAGCACACAGCAGTAAGTTAAGTTCCACTTTCAGCAGAGGCTGAGAAGTTGTTTAATCTCTGGGGGAGATGACATGAAATTGGCACCTTTAAAATGCTGGTGTGGGAATGGTGTCTGGGTCATGGAACTCTTAAATACCTCCTTTTCCTGGCATTTTCGAAGTGCAGTGCTCTTTGCATGTTATTCAGTACCTGGCTGTATAGAGGAAGTCACACACCTAATGGGTAGATGTGACCCTAACCCTTAACAATCACATGAGTGTTACAGAGCCTAAAATACAGGCATATAAAAATCTTAAGCCCTTGCCATATGAGCGAGTCTCTTAGTGGGGTGTTGGAGTGTGTCTGTATGTGGTTTGGGGGACATAAGGGGGGAAAGGACAGTTATTTCCACCTGTGATGCCTCAGACCAGTTGTTCCCAAACTCCCTGGGTCATAGATCACTGCTGACCATTAGCATGGTGTGGCTTCCTGCAACTAGTAAAAACTTCAAGTGCTAGTTGAAGTAATTTACGTTGTGCAAAGTGCAGACAGTGCAGCACTATCAGGGAGAGACTTGGTCTGGAGAAAAAAAAATCCCTTTTGTTCATGCTTTTTGGCCTTCTTAAACCCATATTTTCAGTGTATTCACATATTAGCTGAGAAGGTATCTGATGTGGGTGCTTGTTGCATGAGCAAAAGCTGTATTTGTGTCTGTGCTACTTAAATGACTTCCTTGGAGAGGGTAAATACATGGTCATGCAGGGTTTTGTCCAGGTGTCTAACGTTTTTGTCTTCTGTTGCAGACCAGGAGCAGAGATTTCCTCCCCAGAAGTAGTTCTGAAGAGGCTCGGAGCACTAAGCCGCAATGGCCCCCTCTTTGCCATCTCTTTCCTGGCTTTCTGGGTTTCCTGGGCTCATCCTGGTTTGCAGTTCCTCCTTTGCCTTTGCATGTATGACAGCTTTCTCACCATGGTCGACCTCCATCACAACGCCTTGCTCGCGGACCTGGCTGTTTCAGCAAAAGACAGGACTAGCCTCAACTTCTACTGCTCCCTCTTCAGTGCCATAGGCTCCCTCTCTGTCTTCATGTCCTATGCAGTGTGGAACAAAGAGGACTTCTTTTCCTTTCGCATATTTTGCGTCATGCTGGCTCTGTGCTCCATCGCTGGTTTTACCCTGTCCACACAGCTGCTCCGCCAGCGGTTTGACGCTGATGGGAAAGCGAAATGGGACCAAGAATCAACCCTAAAAGAGTAAGTGTTACCAGTTCTGTGGTAGGGACAAAGGCCTGGCACAGATCTGTAGAGTCCTTTTGTGCACCGCAGCAAACTAAATATATGGGAAGATCCAGGATGAGGCAAATTTGTGTTAATCATCTGTGGTTCTTGTTTGTTGATACAGTTTTCAGAATCACCTCTCTCACACTGGCTTCTAAGGCCCTCTGAAAATAGGACAAAACTATCCTGTGACACCGCAGGCACAAACTGGAGGCAGAGTCCTGACCTGCTGTGTGGCCATCCAGTGTTTGGAACCGTGAAATGAATTAGTATCTAGAGCACCCAGTGAGGCCTGTGAGTGGCAAAATGTCAGAAATAGCTTATCATGAAAGCACTCCTGCTTGAACGTGGACCATCATGGACCACCTTGCTGCCCATTTCCTATGGAGCTGGACAAGCGAATGTCTCTTACCCTTTGCTTGCTTTAGCTACCTGATAGTGGCTGGGCTGTTTTTGGGCCATGATGCAGCTGGTTTTCCCCGATCAACTCTCCTGCTTGTCCTTGGGCTGCCTCACTTGTCGTCTCTTGTTATGAGCTGCCAGCACTGTGATGCACTAACACAGCAGGTACTGATGAGATCTGCCAGGTGAGCTAACCGCAGGGATCTGGAAGAGGAGTGTATGCATAGTGGAATGGCTAATACAAGGAGAATGCTTTTATGGACAGAAATCTGAATTTTGGGTTCAGAAGACAAATATTCATTGGGAGACCTGTTGCCTGTGGTTCTTGCTAGCAGTAAGCAAACATTGTAGACTCTACTGTTTTGTTTTTGTTGGAGAGAGGGATTTATGGTTATTTTTTTTCCTCCTCTCCCTTTAGTCTGTACATTGAGAAACTCTCCATCCCTGAGGAGAAGAAGATCACCCTGGGGGAGTATCTCCAGCAGCTCTCCCGGCACCGCAACTTCCTCTGGTTTGTCTGCATGAACCTTGTCCAGGTAGGTGCAGCCGCGGCATGTTGTGATTCAGAGCATGAGCACAGGCTCTGACTGTCAGAGACAGTGATTCAGCACTGTGTGAGTTCCCCAGGAAGGACAGAGGTGTTTCCAGCACCCACTTGCTCTTGGAGCCTCCTGCATGTGCTGGCTGACTCAGCAGCTGGTAGCTGCTCTCCCTGCTTGTGACCTGAGGATCCTTCCTGAGTAAGCTGTGGGGTGCTGCTTCTTCTTTCCACAGCGCAGGCTGGATGATGGGGGCTGGCTGAGTATGGTGCAGCCCATGTGGGGTGCAGAAGCGCAAGGCCTGGCTAATGGTGGGGATGAGTTCAGGAGTGCAATTTGCTGGTGTGGCTGTCAGCACAGTCTCCTTCTTTCTGCTTTCCTGAGGCTCACATCACTGTTTAGCTGTATCCACCTCCCAGCTGGCTTTTGCCATTTCCATCCTCTTCAGTGATTACTACCAAATGCTGGCAGCCTGCTCAGCTTTGTGTGCTGCAGTCACAGCTCCCATCTCCCTGGGGATCCCTCACTTCCCCGCAGGCAGGCTCTTGATGCTGGTCTGCATCTTTGTGTTCAAGCCTCGCTCCTGCCTTATCCTTGTCCTCCTGACGGCTGCCTCCTCTGTCCTGCTGTGTCACTGTCTCCCCCAAACCCTTGTGGTTACTGCTGTCACCTCCTTGCTCTGCCTGCCTCAGCAGCGCTGTGTGCTGAGCAGATGCCCTGCAAGCCATGCCTTGGCAGCTGGGAAGCAGTGCTGACCCCAGGCATGCAGTGGGCATGGCTGGTGGAGTTGCAGCTTTGCAGTCTCAAAGCCTACAGTGTTGTAAACTCCACAACCAAGCTCTTGCTCTGCTGAGGTACTCCAGGCCCGTCCTGCATGGTTCCTTGGCACCCGGCTCCTAGGATAACAGAGCCCAGAGGGCTGTTAGCTTTTTATTGTTCTCTCTTACTGCTGTTCCACAGCTCGTCTGCATACTGCCTTCACAGGTTTTTCACTGCCACTTTAACAGCAACTTCTTCCCTCTGTTCCTGGAGCACCTGCTGTCAGACCAGATCTCGGTCTCTACTGGATCCTTCTTGCTCGGTGAGTCTCAGGAGGGACTGGAGCAGCTGGGTTAGGACCGGGCCTGAGTCTGGATTCACTCTTCCCAAACTCTCTCTGGGGAGAGGTGTGCTCACATGCTAGTCTCTGGGCTGTAAGATTCACATATTCACACACCCCACATGCTTCCCTGAGACCTCCTGCTTCATGGACGCAGAAGCAACTTGGAGCCTTTTCTAGTGATGATGAGCCCAAGGTGCTGGACTGTGGCCTAGGCTCCAGGGAGACACTGCTCTGAGTGTTAGTGGCTGGAGATACTGTCC
>NW_010102963.1:10222-31010 GCF_000699245.1 Pterocles gutturalis
GCATGCAGCAGGGCACACAGCCCTGAATTTAATCCCCTTCTCTCTGTGGTGTATGGACCATTTCCAGGCTGACACAGATACATGGATGGTCATCCTAGAGTTACCCTGGGAGGGTTCTGTGTGCGCTAGGTCTGGTCATGCTGTCCTGTCCCTCTCGTTGCTGCTCCAGGGCTGAGTCCCAGCCCCTGTGTGACACTGGGCAAGTCTTTTCTTCCTTCCCGCCCATGAGGCTGATGGAAGAAGGCCTCCCTCTGTAGGAAGAGCATGTGCTGTGCCACTAAGTAAATCTGCTGCAGCGTTCCTACTGTGTGTCCTATAGCCCTGCTGGTGATAGCCAGCCTTGTTCTATCTCTTGGTACTGGTCCTGGGGGCATGACAGATACTGAACCTCCCTCAGCTGTTTGTGCCTCTGTCTCTGCTCAGGTGTTTCCTACATTGCCCCCCATCTCAACAACCTCTACTTCCTGTCCCTCTGCCGCCGCTGTGGGGTTTACGCTGTGGTGCGAGGACTCTTCTTCCTGAAGCTGGCTCTCAGCATTGTCATGCTCCTGGCAGGACCTGATCAGGTGTATCTGCTCTGCATCTTCATTGCCAGGTAGGCAGGCAGTGCTCGCTTCCCCTGCCCTCTGCCTCCTGGGAAGGGAAGTGACTTGTCTGTGTTTTACAGGGAGGAGTGGGAGGCAGGGAACAGTAGCCAGGGTCACGCAGAAACCATGTGGCTCCCAGCTTTGACAGCACCTGAGTGTGGGATGGGTCACAGCAGAATCCCCTGGCTATGCCCGCAGCAGAGTGAGGGAGGCAGCAATGTTTAGGAGGATAGAGATCCCGCAGGGCTGGTGGCAGCCTGCAGCAGCCTCTCCCAGCTGCTTGAGCTGAGCCCCTCTCCTCCTCTGTAGCTGCCTGGGGTGATAGCCCTCAGTATGTGCTGCAGCTGCCTATTAGCCGCTGGCACAGCGTGTCCTGTCCCCAGGCCTGTCTGTGGCAGGTCAGTGCTGATCCAAAGCATTGCTGCTGGGTACACAAGGCTTATTGCTAGCAGTGTTCCCCTCTTGTAACCAGGGCTTCTGAAATTGTTATTTTAAGTATACAGGAACCTTTCTCACCCTCTCTCCATTTCCTCTGATCTCTCACCTACTCCTGTAATTCCTTGATGCCCCTGTTCCGTGCTTTGCCTGTTGTTCTGCAGCAACCGGGTGTTCACAGAAGGGACCTGTAAGTTGCTCAACCTGGTGGTGACTGACTTGGTGGATGAGGATCTAGTCCTGAACCGTAGGAAGCAGGCAGCCTCGGCTCTGCTCTTTGGGATGGTGGCTCTGGTCACCAAGCCGGGACAAACGTTCGCCCCTCTGATTGGCACCTGGCTGCTCTGCGCGTACACTGGTAAGGATGCTCCTGGGAAAAGCAGTGGGGCAGGAGAGGGCAGACCTGTGAGTTCAGTGTCCTCCACCCTGTCCTGTGCCCTGGCTGGGTGCAGAGGGCTCTTCAGTTGCTAAACTGTGCCTGTCTGCATCTCCAAGGCCAGTCACTCCATGAATGGTCAAAGGGTCCGTCCCCACTGTCCCCAGTCTCACTAACTTTTCTCTGACACCAGGCTACGACATCTTCCAGCGCAACCCCTTGAGCAACGTGGTGAGTGCCCAGCCGAAGCTGGAGTCTGCCGCAGCCTTGGAGCCAACCCTTCGCCAGGGCTGCTTTTACCTCCTCGTCTTCGTACCCATCATGTGTGCACTGCTGCAGCTCCTAAGCTGGTCTCAGTTCAGCTTGCACGGGAAGCGTCTGCAGATGGTGAAGGCTCAGCGCCAGAGCCTGACACAAGGCCGAGCACCAGAGGTCAAAACGATCTAGGGGGGCCTGAGCAGCCCAGGTGTTGCTGGTTCCAGCCTGGTGCATAACTGCAGGCTAAGCGCAGGGATTGCGGGCTGAGAAACCCTGATGTTTATGGTTGAACTGTGAAATGCTGTAAAGCCAATGTTTACTTGTTCCAGGAGGTGGTTTCTGGGGAATGCAGTTCTCTGCAGTTCAGTGTGTGAGGGGCCTGAGATAGATCGCTTGGCCATAGGAGGAAGAATGTTTTATTGTAGCCTGTCCCAGGGAGCAGAGGGCTGCTCATCCCAGCAGGGAGGTGCTGGGTTGCAGTGTGGGCTAGACTGACACATCCCTGGTGCAGTCCTCTGCCCCAGCTGTGGCCCTGGGAAACCGCAGCCTCTCTGGCTGAGCAGGAGGAGGCTGCACAGGGAGTCCTTCCTTGCTAGAGCCCTGCAGCTTTGGGAGTGGAGTAGGAGGCTCCTGAGGGACCAACTGACTAAGGGGGTGATGGCAGGACAGGAGCAGGGATGAGAGGACCCTGAAGGCCTTTCCCAGTATCTGGTACAACCCCTCCCACAAACGGTGCTGCAGTTCTTGGACCAAATCTGCTCTTAGGCATTTCTTGTTCCCAAGACAATATCCTGTACGGCCAGGGTCTGCCAGCTGTACTTGCTTTGTGCTGAGGCTCCCTCCTTTGTGGCCTTGCAGAGGGAGTTGTTCCTGGGCTGGGAAGGGCACTGGGCTTGAGCTGGGCTCAGCCTCGAGCTGGAGCATCTCATCTGGCATCCTGTTGTCTGTGTCCATCATCTCCCCTCCACAGCCCCTTCCAGTCAGTGCTGGCTGGGGCGGTGGGGCTGAGGTCAGGGAAGCACAGCCTGAAGGAGACAGCAGGTCTTGCTCTTGTGCCTTCGATTCCTCTTTAGAGACAGTTTGACACAATGCTGGGCAGTCACGGGGCTGAGATTTTACCTCTGTGGGGAGAGGCAGACACCTCTGCTCTTTCTGCTTAAAACAGCACTGCAGAGTGTGATCATCTCATCTGGCTGCTGAGGCATGGACCCAAGGAGGAGAGCAGGCAGTTTGGTCACCCTGGTTTTGTCTGGGAGCAGACAGGACAGGGCGTCACCAGAGGGATCCCTGAGGTGAGGGAGTGTCTCCTCAGTCTCTGCCCTGTGTTTGGGGGCAGGCCGGAGTGCCAAAGCAGAGCTCGCCCTGTGCATGCCTGCAGGAGGAGGGGGTGTGGAGGCAGCCGTTGAGGCTGCGCTGTGCTTAGGGCTGTGCTGTTCCTTGTTTAGTGCCAGGTTCCCTCCGGGGTCTCAGCCCACAACCTGTCTTCTTGCCTCAGGACACAGCTGCCTTCTGTCTTGGGCCAAGATGTTCCTGCCACAAGGCTTCTGTAGCTTGAGGGTTCAATCATAACTTATTTGTGCAACTTCTAACAAAGTTTGAGAATGATTCTTCATTTCATAAATTAAAGATCTTTTTCTGTATTGTTTGGTGATTTTTTTCTAGCAGGTGGATGACACCTGGCTGGGCTCATGTGGCACTGCAGGTGAAGGGGACTGCCCCTCTCCAAAAACTGGGTGCTGGGGCTCAGCCCAGTTTCTGGAGGGGGTAGAGAGTGGCAGGCTGGTGTAGCGCCTGCCTTCTGTGAGGAGAAGTGTGACCTACTTACCCCCACTGCTCTGGAGGGCCCCAGGGAGAGGACGGGACTGTCCTGTTCCTTCACCAGCTTCTTTTGGAGGTGGCACAAAGGCTGGGGGCAGTCACAGGCCTGCACACTGTGCCACCTTCCTGCCCCCCTCCCCAGGCCTGTCCTGGGAGCCAAGCTGGTCCTGTTCTCAGCAAGCACCTGGGCTGGCACCAGCTCTTCTCATGCTGGCACCGGCATTGCTCCCATCACCCATGCTCACCCAGGCTGCCCTCGCTCCTGCACCAGCACTTGCAGCTTCTCTCATGCCCTTAACTTGTCTGCAGTGAAACACAATATATAACGGTCGCTGAGGAGATGAGCAGCTTTGGACACCAGTGCAGACCACAGCTGCAGCCCAGGAATCTCCTCCCTCCAAAAGCCAGGCTAGGAATGCAATACTGGACAGGAATAGCGTCTCCTTACAGAGACTGGCCAGCAACAGTTCTGCACAGGCAAGAGGACACAAGTTACCTCTTTAAAAACACAAACGTGGGAAGATGAGGCCAGGAGGCTTGAGGGTTGTATATGAATGACTTTATTTGAGTATGCTGGGCACCACCAGGCAACATGGTTTGGACAGTGTGCGAGGGAACAGTCAGGCAGATCAAACGAATGCTAGATTGGAGGCCAAACCTTCTTGCCCAGTCGCTGCAGGTTACAAAATGGAGCGCTGCTGCTGCAAGGCCAGCAGAGGGGCCAGGAAGGGGAGGAGATCATCACTGGCACTGCCTGGGGCATGGGGTAACTCGAGTGAGAGGGGTTTGCTGCGTCCCCTCTGTGCGCTGCAGCAAACCCACAAGAACAACCAATTTCCCAGCAGAAGGCCGAGCATTGATGGCTCGCTCCCACCTGACAGGTTCTTGCTTAAAAAAACAGAGTCTGCTCTGATGGGGGTATGTAAGCAACCAACCTGGCCTCGGCAGGGAAGAGACCACCGCACCCGCCTGCCTACAGCCTCTCCCAGCCCCGCGGAGAGCCCTGAGAGCACAGCTCCCACAGGGCGGCACACTGCACGCTGCTGCTTACATTCATCTGAGCTGGGGCAATGCACCAGCTTTTGCACTGCCTCTGCAGCACCCCTCCAGCTCTTACCCCATTGCTGTGCTTGAGGGCAGCCCCAAGGTGATGTGTGGCAATGAAGAGAAAGGAGGGGAACAGGAAGGAACTGCCACCGAGCAACTCCAGCTCCACTACCTCCTGCCAGGTACTGCAGAAAACTGACATTGGAAAAAAAAAAAAAGAGCACCAAATAATGCATAAGAAAAACCTAAAGGGGAAACAGTGGCACACCCCAACATGAGCAGGTCATAGGCCTGCCCACAGCGTAAAAGCAGGAGAAGCAAAGCAGCCACCAGGTGAGCAGAAAGGTATGTGCAGTGCAGCAGAACACAGCCATCACAACAGCTTCCTGCTCACAAACCTGCTGCTCACACCAACATCCTGGTACAGTTTATTGTCCTCTCCTGTAGTGTATTCATTGAGAACAGCAAGACTCCCTAAAGAGCAGTTACTGGGTGGTGTTGCAGGTGGGCTGGCTAATCCGTGAAGCATGTGTGCTGTAAACAGTGTTAACACTGAACAATGGACAGCTGGGTAATAGGTGTTCAAAGAAGACCCAAAGCATAATTCCCAGGTGCTGTGGTCAGTATTTGAGATATCCTCAGACATTTCAATAAATAAAACAATTCTTACATTACAATGCACCTTTCCAATTATTATTTTGCCCCAGAATGGATAAAGTACACAAGAGTTATGCCTGGCTGCAAATACATGCTCCCTGTGCCCTGACATGGCAGGAAGGAGGGAAACAGCCTCGACTCTTACAGAGAAAGAACATGATGAGAACTCAGCACTGTAAATGTTGGCAGGTTGAGGGGGAACACACAAGTGCCTTCACCCCCACTCTGGGGCACTTGCTTCCAGAGGAGAAAAGGTATTTAAAACAAGGTACGAGAGAATAACCGTCTAGTACATTGATAGCTGATTAGATTTGCTTTGTTCTACTCCATGCAATACAAACTAAGTCCTATCACCAACTTCTCCAGCTGTGGTGCAGACCCACACATCAGGCTAAGAAGTTACACACGCATACACACACGCTGCCAAAAACAGTGGGGGTAAATGGGCGTAACTGTTAAGAATGTGCTTTCTCTTAATAAAAAAAAAATATTAAAAAGAACTTCAAAAACCTACTGATGGTGAAGACACTGCTGAAGAAGAAAGTAGCTACAGGGCCTCAGCTATGTGTTTCCAGACAATCCAGGCATTGCAGTCGCGCTGACTAAAGCCTGCATGTGCAGTCTGCAGTGGTTGGCTCCCTTCGGGCTTGCTAGGCAGTTTCTACAAGCTGTTCCCTTTGTTTTTGCTTGCTTATTTTACAGTGACAAATGTGATTGCAATACAGAAATTGAGGGACTGAAATGAAAAAGGAATGGGCCATTCTGGAGAAATCTGGACTGGTATTTTCTCCTTTCCACTTGAAAAAAAAAAACAACAACACAAAAATAAAATAAAAAAATAAGAAGTTAGTAGTACTAATACAACCCTCCTGCTGCTGCTGTCTTTGCTCAGTGACATCGGGGCATGCTGGCGCACACACACATACACACAGGCAGCTCTCAGACACTCGGACTCAGAAAAGCGAGTTTAGAACTGAAGTGAGTCTTCGGAGGAGACTGAGGACAGGTCCCAGGGCTAGAAGGTTTTTCGGTAGATGGCACGAGCTCCGTCTTCTTCATATTCCTTTTTCGAAATCCACATTTTCTTAAAGGTGTCCAGTGAGGCCAGGATGGAGCCACTGGGGAGAGACAGGTATGTTACATGTTATAGGAAAATGTTGGCAGCACTCTCATCGTATCTCTGGAGATGAGTTGTTTCTATTGCATGATATCACGTCAGAAAGGTGCTGAGGCTCCCAGTTATCCACAACAGAAACACTCTCTGGACAGACACTTGCTCTCCTGTTAGCCTCAAATGTGCTGGCACTGCAGAGCCTGGCACCAGCTGCCCCCTCCCAAAAGACCCACTGATCACTGCTCCAGTCACTCACTGAGCCTCCCGCAGCTGCACGGTGAAACCCTCCTGACACACAGCACCAGAAGGAACAACAGTGTGAGTGCCGACAGGCTGAGCCTCCCCAGCCCTCCCGCAGCCAGACGTGTCACTGTGCAGTACCTACCCAATCCATGTGGAATACAATCTCTCCTGAGGAGCTGATATCTGGGAGAAAGAGAGCATCAGTCAGTATGCTGCCGAGCTCCAGTCTGCCCCTCCTGGCACGCTGCCCCCATTTCACTGCAGCTGACAGCCAACAAACACAGGTATGATCTCACACCAGGACACCCAGCAACACCCCAGAAAACAGCCACTGTGGTCCAGGATCCTGGACAGGGGTCGTGTCAGAGGAGCCACCCTCTCAGTGATGAAACTAAACGAGTTTTCATCACAACAGCAAATACTGCTGGGCTGTCTCAAGAAAGCCATTTCTGGTTTAAAGCAAATGGCAGCTGCACTCTCAGCACAGTTCTTTCAGGGGCGCAAACACCACAGAACACCACACATAGTAAGTGATAAACACAAGAGAGATTGCTCCTACCCTTATTTTGACGTCCTTCGGAGCTAGTTTCTTCACTTCACTCAACAGCCTGTCACCAAAGCCTACACAAGACAGCAAACGGATAATCTGAGCCCCTCAGCAAGGTCCCAAGTTACATCTGCTAACAATGTGGACATGTCCTATGCAGTCCTATTCAAATATCCCACTCCAGATCTCATGGAGAGAGCAGTTTCGAGAGGTACACAACACAGCCAGTAACATAACAGGATTTAGTCTCACTCAGATAGAACTCAAACACTGGCACAATGGGCTCTATCCCTCAGCAGCAACTTGACATAAGCAAACAAGATTTTTTAGCTAGGACCACAGGTGGGCCAGTTCCCTCTGCCTTCCCTGGGCATTCCTCCTGTGCCCAGTTCACTTGTACAGGTGAGAGTAGGGTTTGAATGGGAAGATCAGGACCTATCTGGACATGTCCACCTGTGGATAACAGGCTGACAGGTTCTGACAGAGGGTATTTTTAAGTCGATGGGAACCAGCCAAGGGGATGGGTAGAAAGCTTTCTGCACACATGTAGCTAATGGTTCATGCAGTACCAGGGCCACTGGACTCTCACACAGAGACCTAAAGGAACCTTAGGAGATGCAAGAGCCTTTTAGGTACCTAGTCTCAAATATCCTGAACTACAGCAGCAGAAATGAGCACACCTATTCACTCCTGACACAGGCAGAGTGATAGGAAAACAAAAAAGTCCTCCAAGCCCAGGAAGTGAGGTACAAGGGTGGAGGTGTCTTGCATACCCAGAAGGCTATGACTAGGACTCAGAAAATTAGACAATACCCCCCCCTTCAAGAGAGCAGAGTTCCCACAGCCCTCATCCCACAAGACAAGCTGGGTGATCTAGGTTATCTTCCCAGTTTCACATGAGGAGGAAGCAAGAGATCAGGTACATCACAGCCCACTGAAAGAGGAGGGGCAGGAACCTTTGAAAAGCGTGGAGCCTCCAGACAGCACGATGTTGGAAAACAGCGTTCGCCTCAGGTCCATGTCTGATTTTTGAATGGCAAAAACGAGCACCTCGTGGAGTCCTTCACACTCCTCCCCTATCAGGTCTGGCCGGAACAGGAGCTCTGGGGCTCGAAAACGGGCAGGGCCAATCTGCAAGGGGAGAAGTTAGCACAGAGGGGAAGCAAGAGCAGTGTGGCTCTGTTCACTGTCTACAGTTTGGGCTTATCTTAGGTGAAACTTCAGAGTAAGGAAGTTCCCTGAACATTCATGCTACATCACTAGCTGTCAGGTGAACACCAGTTTGGTCTACTGCTCCTAGAAAAGGCACTATTTCCCTTTTGCAGATGAAAGAGATGAAGAAACTTGCTCAGCCCCATACAGCCAGTCACTGGCAGAAAAGAGCAGATCCACCCCTGGTGCTGGAGGTAAGACCTGTATTTCCCTTCCTTCCAGTATTCTACAGAGGGCTCAGTCTTTTGAGCAGTATTCCTAACTCACTCTTCAAAGCAATTGTTTCTGCACCTCTAGGCAGGACAAAACCGCCGCTGAATTTGCAGTGAGCTGATTACTATCCTGGCTCCATACATGACCTGCATAAAGCTTTGCTAGATCAGAGCCCGCACTCAAACAGCTCAAGAGTCCCCATGATCATGCTGCATCCTTACCCAGGACTTCCAGTAGAAGTTGCAAGGTTTCTAATAATATTTCCTTCCCCTAAAAATTCTAATGCCCAGTCAACATCCTGAGATGAGTTCTGGTCTTTTAAAATTATTCCCTCCCACCTAACAGCACATTCAATTTCCCATCATTAGGCAGAAGGCTGTTCTGGAAACTCTGCTTCACATTAGCAATCCTCCGAGAGTGGCCCTTACAAACCTCAATAGTGCTTCCATCTGGCAGGTAGTACTGAGCCTTCTCGGTCTCCAGAGTCTCATCTTTCTGGGAGTTTATTGACAGGTAGCAGGCACGCTGGAGAGGAAACAGTCAGGGAGAGGGAGATGAGAAGGGTAAACCCAAATGCCTCTGATAAAATACTTTTCAGACTAACAATCAAAATCCATGTATCCCTTTGGAGAGAACAATTGCAACAATATTTTGTGGTGGGGAAAAGACTCTTCAGGTTCACAACAGGTAAAATACCTATTCATGCTACAGCTCCATGGGATGATTAAAGACATCAAAGACACGCATACCCCCTATAGCTGCTGCTGACCTCTCTTCCAGTTCTCACTTACTGCTTAGAAGTTTCCTCCCTCTAGTGCACATGGGGTAACTATCCTGTGAGCAGTTCCAGTCTACTGTAGGGCAAAGTAAAACAGGCACCTGAAACACCTTTAGTGACATTAGCCTTGTATAAAGGTGGGCTCAGATAACTTTGCAACAGATGAGAAGCATGAACAAAGTCCATTACTCCATTTCAACAGGGTAAACGATAACCAGCAGCTAACAGCAAAAAGTTCTTAACATGATCCAAGCTGCTCACTTCCCATTGCCCACCTACATCTTAAGTTACAGGAAACAAAATACTTTGATTTTTCAAACTGCTCCAGCACCCCACTATTTTTATTCCACAGTAAACTTTGCCATTCCAAATCATTATCATTTGGGGATTAAAAAAAAAAAAATCCAAACAGAATCACAGAAATGTTTAGGTTGGAGGGATCCTCTTGATATTATCTAGTCCAACCCCTCTGCTCAGGCAGGATTAGCTAGAGCAGGCTGCCCAAAACCATGTCCAGTCATGTTTGCAGTACCTCCACATATGGAGAATCTACAGACATTTGAGCAACCTGCCACAGTGTTTGACCACCTTCACAACAAAACAAGAAACAGAGAACGATGTTTGCACTGAAGTAGGTACAAACAACGGTTCCCCTTTTAAAGTAATTTCTCCTGTAGACTTTTCAACATCCCCAAATTTCTTTCCTAATTTTTTTTGCTCTTTAAAAAAAAAAAACACAACCCACTTGAGTCAGACAGACTCCAACAGATCACAAGCAGCCTTTTGGGACTGAGAAACTCCCTTGTCCAGAATTTCAGCTTTGTGCTTGCCACAGTGCATTCAGGCTGCATATCCAAACTTCTCTAGAGCCAAGAAAGCTGCAAACACAAGAAGCCACACTCAACCCCTCAGATTTGCAAATGAAGTCACAAATTGCACCAGCATCAACAGAAATCTCACTGCAAGTTCCAGGCACATATATCCTAGAAATGTGAAGCAGTTTCTCCAGTTAAAATTAAAGTAAACCAAATGGTGTAGGTTGGAGAGGTGTAGATTGGAACATCAGGCTGTTACTCCTCTTCTTCAGCAGTCTCACTGGTGAGGGTAGTCAGTATGCAAAACAGGACTTGGCTACCTTTCCCCTGCTCTTCGTTTCCTTAAGTGTAGAGTCCAGAGAAAAGATTGCCCTGGTGCAAGACTTTGCACTTAACGGTCAGCGCAATGCCTTTTAATGGTTTCATCACCCAAGATGCAAAGGGAGCCTTGGTTATTTATGAAAAGTACAAGTGTATTTCTGAAGAGTACAAGCCTCTTGCAACTGCACTGCAATTGACGCTTGGTACAAAAAAGGCTTCTTCTGAAGCAAAGAGTTCTCCAGCAAGCCTCTGATCACTAGATCTTCTGGTCCACAGATGCTGCAGTTTTTGCACACTTCAGTTTTTTTCTCCCGTTCAGCAATGAACACTTGTAGAACAGGGAGCAGCTACTGGATTAAAACCTACAATCCTATGAAGTCTCCTGCTCTGGGCAACAGGCAAAAGCCATTTAGTTGTACTGTGACACAAAGCACAAGCACTGCTCCCTCAGCACAGCCACACTGAGCTAGAGCCACACAGAGCTAGCAAACTATTTCCATTATGGTCCTTTGTGGGCAGGTCGCAGGCTCCAGAAGAGCTCATTAATGCTCTCAAGGCCTAGCACAGGCTGCTGACTCAGCCCAGAGTAACCTGCAGTAATCATAGCTTGCGACGGTGCCCACAGCCCAGCAGCAACTGCCAGGCATCAGCACACAAAAATCACAGCCAGTACTGATTTGAGGACTGACCCCATTTGCTGAACGCACGGACACGCGGCAGCCCTGGGTCACACATGGCCTTGCTAAAGTCAGGGAGCAACCCCGCTGTGTGAGCACGGCAATGCTGCAAAGCTGCTGTGAGTGGTCACCAGCTCTGAGCTACTATTCACTGTCCCACCTCTGTCCTCCTCTCTTGGCACACAACAGAAGCCAACGTAGCTGCTTTGACAGGGATCTCAGTCATGCCTTTCCAAACTGCTGCACAGCTCTACGGTCAGTAAACACTGCAGACCCTACAAAGAGCTTTTTGGAAATGTGTATGCTGAATTCTTTCACCAGGCAGGGGGAAGCAACTTGCAATATCCCACTTGCGATCCCTACCTGCCACGGACTTTACAGAGCCTTGCTCTGAAGGGTAAACCATCACTAGGGAACCTTGAGAAACTACAGCACAGATAAATGAAAAACAGATTCTGAAACACCAGCTGGTCTTCACCTCCAGCCCCTGAACAGGGATTAGATGTGACCTTGACCGTAAGTCTCCCAGAATACCAGATGGTTGAGGTTGGAAGGGATCTCTGGAGGTCATCTTGTCCCACCCTTCTTGTTCAAGCAGGGTCACCTAGAGCAGGCTCCCCAGGACCACATCCAGAATTTTGAATATCACTAATAATTTTGAATATCACTAAGGATGGAAACTCCACAATTCTCTGCATAACCTGTGCCAGTGCTTGGTCACCCTCACAGTAAAATGTTTATGTTCAGATGGAACCTCCTGTACTTCAGTTTGTGCCCCTTGTCCTGTCACTGGACATCAATGAAATAAGCTTGGCTTCATCTTCTTTGCTCTTTCCTTTCAGACATTTGTATACATTATGAGATCCTGCCCCACCTTCTCGCAGCTCAGCAGTTTCAGCTCTCAGCCTTTCCTCTTATGAGAGATGCTCCAGTCCTTTAATCGTCATGGCCCTAGTCTCCCTCAGGCAGACAAAGGAATGAGGTGCAGAGCTCATTAGGCGGCCACTTCCCACTAAATTTCAGGAGTAATGACATCCCTTGGGCAGAAATCCCTTCTTGGATAAACACAGAAACAGACAGTACATTACCTCCTTGATGGTCTTGACAATCTCAAACTCAGAGGTTGTGTGGAAGTCATAGCCCTCCTTCCGGAGATAGAGACGCAGGAAGCGTGAGACATCGCGGCCAGCAATGTCAATCCGCATGATGGAGTGAGGCATGGCAAAGCCTTCATAGATGGGAACCGCATGGGTAACGCCATCCCCGGAGTCCAGCACCACTCCTGTAGTCCTCCCAGTTGCATAGCTAGCAAAGGGCAAACAATCAAGTCAAAACAAGCAATTCAAAGGGACCCCAAGTACGCAGCACATCCAGGCTCAACTCAGGGAGCAGAGATTTCACATAACAGGGGCTAAAAAAACCCCCAAAACCTAGTTCTCATCACAGTTCAAAGACCTGTAAACTCTTTATTACAGAAATTAAAACTGAGTTTCAGTTCTTGCTTGAAAAGGGGATAAGTCAGACAACAGTGTGGTCTTCCACTGGTTTTTTTTTGGTTTGTGAAAAAAACAGATTTCATGGCAACATTTCACAAGCACAAATCAAACACGAAAGACACTTACAGGCTAAGCACAGCTTGCATGGAGATGAACAGTGCTGGCACATTGAAGGTCTCAAAAAACACCTCAGCAGCACGCTCTCTGTTCTTGCGTGGGTTTAGGGGTGCTTCTGTCAGCAGCACAGGATGCTGGTAAAGAAAAGAAGGAGCTGTGCTGCAATAACCAAGAAGCAACTACACATGTGTTCCTGAAAATTTCTGCTTATTATTCACTTCAGGAGCCACTGGTGCAAGAAGACAGGTAGAAGGGAATAATTTCAGCTACTGAGCTGTATTAGACTGTGAATAACCTCTATTAAGTTGGAAGAACACCATCAGGGTTCTGGTCTAGTTATGAAGAAGCACTAGGAAATCTACTCTGTGAATAATCCTGCGCCATGAAGGATTAACAAAATGAGTCTCAATGTCAAAAGTCAGACAGATTGCCCAAAATACACAGACTCTAAGAAAGTGTGAAGGCACACGGCTTTTGCACAAGCAGGCAGAAATATTCCTACTCCACTTACATAACCTATTGCTCTCAGTCATTTAATAATTTTTTGGTCAACTTCTTCCAGACCACAGGATTGTGGTTTTCTCCTTCCTCACTTGAAATCATGTCACTGCTAAGCGGACATGCCTGATGTGCAGGCAGAGCACGAAAAGTTAGAAGCATTTGGCTTCGAGCAGAATTATTAGAGAGAGCATGAATAACAAATTCTGAAAGTCAGATTTTCAGTCAGGCCAGAACACTAGATCTGGGAAGGAATTCTGCTTGGACACTTCTTTTGCAGTACCTCCTGAGAAGTGAAAGTGTCTAATTTAACAACAGACACATTTAGAAAGAAGAGCAAAGGAAAAGACTCAAATCTTTCCTGGAGTTCAGTCTCCTGGTGTTATACACACACTGAATGATGCCTATGCCATTAAAAAAATAAGGTATCTCACCTCCTCTGAGAACGTCTGGAGCTGGTCTTTTGAATACACGTACTGCCAAATGCGCTCCATGTCGTTCCAGTCCTTCACTATGCCATGCTCCATTGGGTATCGGATTGAGAGGAGGCCTCTGTGCTCCTGAGCAAAGAGAAATGACCTGTCAGAGACTCAAACAATTACATTTCCCTGAGTACTATCACTATGATTTAATGTCAGATTCATTTACTTTTGATTCCACTAAAAGACAACTTCTCTCTAGCATATAAGGCAAAAAACTGAACCTTGCACACAAACATCGCTCCCAGAGAAGTATTCACGAGATTAAACAAGGCCTTTTTATACCAAGCAGGAAAGTCTGGCATTTGCAGAGGACATTCCGTCCTAACAGTTTTCAAGCCAATACACAGACACCTATCAAATGGTATCTTTGTTCTCCCGGCTCTGTCATGACATAAAACATACAAGGGTGGTATCGGGGAATGTAGTTCAGGGGTCTCACAAGAAACGTGAGACCACACAACTACACGCTGACAAAAGCAGGACTGTGGAAAAAAAGCTTCTTGCCCACACCAGGGAGATAAAAGGAACCAAGTAGGGCCCATTTCTAAAGTTTCCATTCAAAAAGATGAGAATATAACCATACAGACCTAGAAGTAGCCTAGGAAAAAAGAAGAGATATAGAAGGACTTGGGAAAAAGGTCTGTGGTCAGCAGGCTGGCACAAGAATTTAATTAAGCTTCCCCCTCCATCCTGGACACACTTAAAAGCAACAATCTATTCTGCTCTTCAGATCTATACACAGATATCAAGGAACCACAGCCCTTTTAAGCCTCCTTGCCTCAGCATACTGAGATATATGGAAAAGTACAGTACACAGGTTTCCTTACCTCTGCCTTTGGACCAATGAAAATGTCCCCTTCTAAAGCACCAGCCATAACACGGATGTGCTTTGGTCTGCCCACACTAGAACAGAGGCAAGAGTATAAATGCTTCGAGAGAAAGAGCTCAGATGTACCCAAGGATTAACTATTTTGTGTTCCTCTCTGTCCCAACCAGTACTTTCTAAAGCGATGGGCAAGTCTGATGGCACTACCAGGTACAAACAGATCCAGGCTTGGTCTGAGCTGATCTCAGAATCAGAGGTGAAGGGAAAAGATTGTAGACAGTTCTGAATTGGCAGGACATAGGCCAGCTGAGTCTGGCCACACTTTCCCTGATGATTCAGTACTTTTTTGTTCCAAGAGTGCCTGGGGTGAAAATGGCTAGACTGAGCAACAGCCTGAGCTGACAGAGCCACATGGTGTTGCCTGACCTCTGGAAGGCTTCTCAGATTAAGACATTTATAATCCCATACCCCACCTCAGCATACAGAACGCACTGCTCAGAAGACAAACATATTAATTAAAAACCCACCCTACGGAAAACAAAAGCCTGTGACTATTCAGAGTTTCTGATCCAGCAGTCCTTCTTCCAGCAAAACTCTCGGAAAACTTCCTCGGAATTTTGTCAGAAATCAAGATGTCAGACCACACACCAAAGAGATAGAGAGGTCTTTGCACCTCTTGTCCCAGCTTTGTCTTTTTCCTGGTCCTTTTCCTTATGTCTCAAGACTAAAGGACCCTACAGCTTTGTCTGGGTGTTGAGCCTGACAAAGTGATAAGTCATCTTTTATGGTGCTTGTCTCCCCAAAAAATCTCAAAGTACTCAATAGCAGAGATCTCCTCTCCCTGATGCTTCCATGCAGCAGACAGAAAAAGAATAACTATTTTTTCCAGTTACAAAATTGGACCGTTCTTCCCCTCTATGTATCAAAGAATTGGTATGCAATACTAAGAACTTACCAAGACCAGCAAAATACTTACTAGTTTGGAAAGCAGTATTTTGGTATTTGATCGCCTGCAAAACCTGCTTTAATCACGCCTGAGCCCTGTGGGAGCAACAGATAAACACGTGAGCTTATCATTCATTCAGTGATCTTCCCAAGTTTTAAAGGAGTAGCAAAGTACATCCGCACTGCCAGATCCTCTCCTTTTTACTAGGAATAAAGCTCCGCAGTGACTAATTCTCCAGATAGAGCTGGGGATGGGAAAGTGCCAACAGACCAGCTTGGCCACTAGAGGGGAGTAACTGGCACCCCCCTGGCACTGACACATCACACAAGGCACAAACACACATGCTGGTACTGCTCTGCATACACACCCAAATGCCACTCTGTACAGACAAGTGTTCTTCTACCCAATGCTACTGCCAGGGGTGCAGGAGGCTAAATCCCAGCTCTGCAGTTTTCTATCCATCTTAAATACTCTCTGGGTAGAGGAGAGCACTCCAGAAAGCTAAGCAAGAGCAACTGAACCCTTCCAGCTTCAGGGGCCACTGCTAAAAAGGGGAGGATGAAGGCTGCAGGCCTCTCAGAAGCAGCAGATTTAGACAGGATGGAGAGAGGGTGGATAATGTTGGAGAAGGGAGTAGTGAAGGACCCCATGAAAACAGGTTGGAGACTAGGGAAAAGATGATCAGGTGGTGGAAAAACTAGCTAACACTAAAGAGGCAGGTCACAGAAACATGGTCAGAAAAGATGCTGGAAACTAAACCAGACTGGGGTCTGAAAAGAACAAAGGTGCTAGTTAGGACTGCAAGGGGAAGGGCTGGAGGCAGGATGAGCAGCTGACAGGATGGGGCTTGTTTAAAAGGGACAAGGAAGAAGAGATTATGTATGACAGTCAGAAAGGCACAAATCCAAAAAGCAACATTCAAAGCAGCACAGGCAGCAAACACAGAGCGGGTAAAGCCAGCTGCAGGGAGGCCCTGGCACAGAATCCATGCTGGGCATCTGGCCCCACAGCTCCCATCCCTGTCGGTATCATCTGGAGGCATCCTGGGAACCCCATCATGAACTTGGATCTGTGCTGACTCCTTCCCCTCCTCCATTTCCTCTCCCTGCACAAGGGAATGACATCTTGAAACAATGAGCAGCTTGCAGGAACACTCAAGTTTTGCTAAGGAGTGGATTTTCATAGGATCTCCTCGGACAAGCTGTTTCACTTGTAATGCCAGACTACCACGGGAGCCAGCTCTCCTGCAGAAAGAGGAGCAGTTCCACTTTATCCTGTACTCGGAGCAAAGCACGTGAGTTTGCACTGAAACTTGTGACCTGTGAAGTGCCTGTTCACTCTCAAGGGCTCTGCAGCAGAACTGCTCTGTTTTGGAGGCCAAAAAGACATTTTGGATGCCCCAGAGCATTTTAAAATCAGTAGTGACACAGTTCCGTCATTGTGTTCCCCTTCCCACCACCTCTGTACGGGTCAGCATCACGGCTTTCACTTGGAGGCTGAGGCCAAACGAGTTGCTCAGAGCTCTTCCACACAAGCCCTGGCTGCGGCGGTTTCTGACGGTGCTGTCCCAGCTGCCTGTCCCATTCCAGCGCCAGAGGTTACCAGGCAGAGCAGGCTCAGCAAAAAGGAATGCGGGGCGGCCCGGCCTCTCCAGTTCACACTCCAGCACCTTATTCCCAAGCTACTTTCAGCAGCAGTTTCAGCTGAGGTGCTGGGCTTCGCACAGAGTACATGTGCCCTGCCACCAGGGCCAGTGCACTCCTGCCTTAACACCCCCAGAGTCAGACTTGCCAGGATGCATCTATAAGAGATGAGCATTAGGATCACTCTGCAAACCACACCCAGCTAGTTATAAAATATATAAAAGATAGATTGCACTAATCCTTGTCTCCTGGCAAATTCCTGCAGTCAGGCAGGCTCAAGGAGCACACCCAAACTGAAACCTCAGCTGGACTACTCCCTCTGGGCAAGAGGGACTCGGCACCAGTTGCATCCCAAAGTCTGCACTAACAGGTACCGGCGTGACAAAGTAGCCTGTGAAGTGTTAAAAAGACTTCCCTTTAGACAGATTCTCTCCTGGCTATTCACTTCAAAGTGAAGCAAGGAATAACATAAAACCACTGTTTTGTTTTCCCTTATCGTATCTTTTGATCAACTCCATACCTGGGAAATAATACCATCCTTTGTCAGGACTCATAGCAAAAAACTTGAATCAAACGCAGTAATGTAACCACATCAGTATATTGTGCTTATTGAATATTTTATTCAAGATAATGACTGATCTTGCTGCCAGCACAGCCTGCTGCTGGGAAGCAGTTTCAGGAGAACAATAATGCTCCTATCCTAACACAGAGATTGAAACTTCCTTATGCCAGGCCAAAAATTACCCAGTGTGTCCTGGTGAGATTCCCAGCAAGTTATGCATCTTAAGATTTACAAATGGAAGTTCAAAGTTAACTGAATGTGTTAGTACTTCAGAACATCTAGCTGGAGTCAAAGACGAATGACTATTTTGAATGTGCTGGTAGAATGGGACTTCACAACACAGTTGTGCTTCCAAACGCCTGGGAATAAACCGAGCACAGCTGTTTGCTATCTCTGCACTACAAAGACACGACAGCACTTTCTGACCTGTTCAGTTTTTCTTGGAAACATTTTACTTCTTTGAAGATGTGTGCACTGAGTAAATCTATTTATGGTAGCCCATTTTGAGGTTCCTATACAATGAGAGGAAAAGGTTTAAGTTTTGAAACAACCCTGGCTGATTCAGAAGGTTTAAAGTAAAGACCGTGGGTTTTTGCTTAGTTGAAACAAAGCTGAAAAAACAGCATCCTCTCTTCTGCTACAAACTTTGATTTATTAAAAACTTACAAGAATTTAAAAATTAACATCCTTCCACCAGTAACTATTCTGGCTGGGCTTTCATCCCATTTTGTTTGTTTGGGATTGTTTTGGTTTGGATTTTGTTTTAATCTGAGCATAAGAAGAAACAAAGAAAGAAAAACCACATGTCAGATGTAAAGGTCAAGGAAGATAACCACATGGAAAACTCTTGTGAGTACCTTGAAGTAACTGAACATGCCTCTTCTGCTATCTCTGTAGCTAGTCGGTTATTGATTCATCTTTACGCATTTAGCACTCAAATTTAAATGTAAATCACCAAGAGAGTCTATCTGCTGTATCGCACTTTTTATGGAGACCACACGTTTCATATTGTCACAAAACTATTTTATTAGATACACATTTTATAAAATTAAGAACAAAACAAAGACACAACAGCCCTTACTGACAGCTCAGCTGTTTAAAATGCCACCACTTAGACTACAAAGCCAAATTTATCCTCTTTTATGTAAACACAGACAATCCTATGGAGGTGAAGTAATCTGGACTTGCTTAGGCCATGGCTGAACCACGCTGTCTATTTACATGGGCATTACATTCATCAGAGCTCACAGACCATTTATTTCAGAGAGAGCTTGCTGGAGTGCAAGATAAGAACACAATTTTTTAAAAAATAACTAATCGGACAAGGATTCAGGTTGTGCTGAGGTACAGCTCCCACCTCTCACTGTATATTACAAAACTCTCCCTGCTGAAAACATGAAGCTGAGCGTATTGTTTGGTAAGAGGAAAAAAACCCCTCCTTGAGTTTTCAGCTCCATACCTTAATGTCCTTTTGAAACATGACAAGATACTAAAGCAGGACTGGGAGGATCTGGCTTGTTCACCAGCTCAGTACCTCCTTTCCCCCTCCCATACACACGCATACACGACACAGGATAACATTCAGCCTTGAAAGACTGCCTGCAGCTGAGAAAAAGCAGTAATGAGGCAGCAGGAACAGCAATACCTGCTCTGTGCAGCTCCACTTCCCGTCCTGCCTGAACTGAGAAGAGTATAAAAAAAATGCAGCGTCACCACAAGGCTCCTCGGCTGACAGCCTGGCAGTGTTAAAGGCGGATGTCACAACAACTGCTTCATTCTACTTGTTGTATAGGGAGGGGAAGGGAGGGAACTCATTTATCAGAGAATCAAGAAGAATAATTAGCTTTTAGAAGACCAGCTGATAAAATGAGAAAAGAAACAGTCAGTTGCTGGCACATGAGCCCTTCTTCAGGTCTGAAGCAGGAGTGGCAATCATTGTGCTAAATAACAAAAGGACAGGCTGAAATTTATATAGGCTGCTATTATATGATTACAGCACAACAAACTCATCCTCGCAGTACCAGGGTACCTGAAAGTAACTTTAATAGGTAGCTAATCACTCAACACCCCAGCAGGGTCAGTGCTACTCCAGTCATTTCTAAGAACAATCAACCTAACTTTAATGTCTCCAGTGAAGAAGATAACATATTTTTCTCCACACAGTCAATTCTCTTTTTCCATTACATGTTTTCCTTCAATGTCTAACCCAAATTTCTCTGCTGTGATTCCAGTAGAAGAAAACAAAACCAAAACTGTATCAGAGAGCTCAACTTGTAGAGAGGAAATTGGGATCAGTAATGAAGAAGGGGTTAAAAGAATAATTGGCTTGATCTGAGAAGACCTACAATCATCCAGCTCATAGGGAAAAAAACAGCAATAGGTTGAGAAGTGCTAGGCTAGCAAGTCCACATGTCATACAGCAAGATTCAGCAGAAATTAAGATTACAGAGAAAGAAAGGAGCACAACACTGTCTCTTTAATAACAACAAAATCAGAATCACGGGCAGTAAGGGTTAGAAGGGAGGAGTGTTAATTTGTGACTCACTACACTGGAGGAGGCTCCCTCCAAGATATGCCCTCCCAGCCCTTCCTGGATGGGTCTTTCTCCAGGGAGGCCAGCATAGACGGGACGAACTTGAACTGGACCCAGCAGTATCTCACTAAGGCTTACAGTCATTCTCATTCACCTCAAACTGAGCTATCACCCACACCAGCTGAAGCTCTGCTTTGAGCTAAGCATTATCAGAGGGGAGCAGCCACACCCCACTGACAAAGCTGATGCAACCCATGCTGAGCGTGGTTCCTCCAGGAGCTCTGCCTCCTGTGGGCTTCAGCACGGGAACCCATGCCTCGACTGCTGGCAGCCCTTCCTGGGACCACTGTCTGGATGTGCAGGGAGGAAGCGGCCGTTCCCCTTTCGCTGGGCCTGTCAGGGGCAGCCTGTCATGGGGGGAGGCTGCAGGGTGCTGTCTCCAGCAGGGTCCACACAGCAGAGCAGACACTCCCGGGGCATGCTGGGAGCCTGGCCAGGGGCTGCCCCCACGGCATGCCGGGAGCCTGGCCAGCGCCCGGCCCAACAGCCCCCATTGTCCCCAGGCACAAAGAGGGACAAGGCGGGGC
>NW_010102964.1:0-2352 GCF_000699245.1 Pterocles gutturalis
TGTCAAAATACTTCTAATGCACACCTTTTCTAGATGAAAATGCAAATAAGAAATGCCCCTATAGGACAGCTTGACATTTTTTTCCAAATGGTTTGCACAGTAGTAGATGAAGATGCAAATAAGAAATGCCCCTATTGGACAGATCGACATTTTTTTCCAAATGGTTTGCACAGTATTGCACATGCAGAGGTTTTGTCCCAAAACATATGGATCCCACCATGCAGAGATGGAGGTTAACTTCCTCCGTTCCTTTTGAGTCTGGTCTGTACAGCTCAGCCAGTACCACCTACATTTTAATGGGTTGACATCCATGAGCCAAGTAAAGTTTGTTTCATACCTAACTTCAGAGACACAAGTTGGATCCAGTTTTAGACTCACTTCAACCTACAGGACAGCAGCAGAATCTGGTCCAGTTTTCTGCTTTGCTCAGGACATCTGTGCTTTAAACTACAGACAAGCTACATCACAGCAGGATCACTGATCTGTTTTGCTTGTGTTCTTGCTAGAGTTGAGTTTTTATCGAAAGAGAAAAACACATTTAAAAAAATTGACAACTGACTTGAATGTACAGGGTAGACAAAGGTTTTATAAAGAATAAAGAGATATTTATTAAGAAAATGTGCTCTAAATATTTTTATAATTAATATAGGTTTCTTCCCACTATGATTAATTTTGTTGTCAGTATAGACAAAATAGTCTTTCAGTGATGCTCTTTCAAAAAACAGATATCCAATTCTGTACTTGCTGCAGGAGAAAGAAATATGCATATATGTGGTGCTTTTGAAACAAAGTTGTGCAATATATAAGATGATTCACATGTGCAACTAAAAAGAAAATTGTAAATGACAGCCAATTGGAGGAAACCTTTTAGTGACACCTGTCTTATCTACAGTGTCATTAAAAACCTTCATTAATGCTCTCAAACAAAAAGAAAACAGCATGTTGGTAAATTCATGACTGATTTCACGTTAGGAGGTACATATTAGCACAGGGGAATAATGCACAAGACCTACAGAGGCTAACAGAAATGAGTGACTTTGATAAATACATGTTAGCACTTCTCAGGGAAAAGAATCAGAAATACAAAATATTCAGTGGGAACAGAAATATGGAAAATAACGCTGTCAACAAGCTAGTAAACAGCAACTATATGTAAAATTTCATTACAAAAAGTCAAGAAAATGGTGCAGTTTGGCACAGCATGCACAGACGTCTGATCACAGATTACAGCACTTCCACGTGGCTCCTGTCCAACCATACATACAGTTCTGTCCTACACCCTCATCCCACCATAACAAATGAGAAGTTGAGTTTTGTTGGGGTTTTCACTAACAAAAGCAAATTGAGGACACTGTGAAGTGTTTCATTAGTGCAGTCCTGGTTTTCAGCACCAATATGCAGAGCCTTCTTTCCTTGAGCACCAAGGAATCAAGCTGCAAACCACTTATCAAATTTCAAAGCCCATTTTGTGGCCAGCACTTGTTTGAGGGCTACCTGAAATTTTCTGTAGGCCATTGACTGTGCTCACCAGCTGTGCCTAGACTAGGCAATTTAGCAAGACCAGAGAGCAGGTCTGCAGCAGTCCATATCACCACCATAGCATTGTCTCTGTAGCTTAGGTTGTGACAACCAGCACTCTCCCAGCCAGCACTGTGGCATAGTTCAGGAGTCAGCATGGCCCAGGGACCATTCCCAACAGAGAACTTTAATACAGTCAACATACTTTGGCAAGGTATGTGAGTTTCACTGTATGGGTGAGAACTATGCCACGCCCAGATTAGTCTCAGGCCAGATCAGTTGATGAACTGTTTTATTATTTAGTGTATATCTAGGCAGGTGCTCAAAGGTCTTCTGCTTCAGATTGCTGGCATTTTCCCCTGCTTCTTGCTTCTTGAAAACGAATTTATTTAGCTTCACACTTTCTCTCTGTCCCTACCTCATCTACTCAGCTCTGCCATTCAGGTTTTGCTTAGGACACAATAGTTATGTCAGATCTTTGTAAACAACCATCTGTCTATCTGCTTGTTCCTTCACTTAAACAGACTTTATGTGCCCACAAATTCCTAGGTTCCCTACCCCCCTTGCCACAAATCCACCGTTTTCAAAACCAATGAAATTCCAAATAATGATCTCTTAAAGTCTCTTTCAGACAGAAAGGAAAGGTTAATTATGCATGTATACACAGAACGTTTTTTTTATCAGGTATTTTCAGCCACCAAATCAAACCAAATCAAACCAAATCCTACCCCAATCTCTTTAGAGTTATTCCTGCCCATATCCCACTTTTTTCTAACTATTAGGTGAGGTGGGAGTGTGGGGCTGCTTCCTATGAGCCCCTAGAGAATTCCTGCT
>NW_010102964.1:2383-4596 GCF_000699245.1 Pterocles gutturalis
CTGCAGAATTTCTTGGCTGTCATAAACAAGTCCAGAATATTTGGATTTCCCTCTACAATGTCTTGCAGAATGGCTTTGTCTCGGAAACTGTATTAAACTTTAGCACCACAGTATACAGCTTATCTATTTGCATAAATTTAATTGTATTCATAGTACAAATCTTAAAAACAGCATCATTGGCAAGGGGCTGTTATTATGGAGGATACCTCTGAAATTTAAACAAGTTCTGAGTACTTAGTTTACCTTGTGCAAGACAGCCTTAGCAAACTAAACCTTCTGTTTTAAGATTTTCTAGTCTCATATCACAGAGAAATTTTAATTTTAGAGGAAACTATATTCATTTTCTTTAGTAAAATATGACTTTTTTTCCAGTTTAAGTTACAATAATCAAATGAGTCAGATTCTTCTGCTCCCTTTTAGCAACACTACAGGTGAAGTTGCTGCAAGTTTGTAGCTTTTTCCCAAGTATAACTGATACTGAGCACTGTTTCACAGCCTTTCTAACTGACATTGTAAACCCATCAAAAGAAATGCCCTTTTTTTCTTTTTTTGAGATGATAAGTGTCTGTCAGTATCATGGGTGCTTGTCCCAGAGCTGTTCCACGGAACTGAATCTTCAAAATCCAATCAAAGCTTCCTACCATGCTGCCAGATAGGGGCTATGCTGGCCTTACCAGTCAGGACAAAGCAACTTTAAAACCTCACAAGCTTTCACAAAATGTTTTATGAGTTATCACTGTGGATCTCACCTCCTCTTTACAAATTTGGTATACACATTCTTTTAAACTCAAATGGCACCTCGAATTCTCTCACTTGGTTGGCATATGAATTTATTATTCTGTTTGAAAATGGTACGATGTCAAACACTACTAAGATATTAATGACAAGAACAAATCACAGTCACTCTGGGAAAGAAGCTGTGTTTATCTACGCATTTCCAGGATATCTAGCAGATATAGGTCCTGTACTTTCATCTGAGGACTCAGGCATACCACTACACCATAAATATGAAATTATCATAATAATTAGTAGAAATAGCACCAAAAGACACTTTGAATAACAAGCTTTGGTACCTTTCTGTATGTAACAGTAGTCAAAAGCCATGGAGAAGATTTTAAAAGTTCACTTCAAGCTGATGCTTCTAAATGAAAGCAAACCTCATAGTGGAACCATGTTTTTAGTCCACAGCAATTGTGTGATTTTCTTATTGAAATAGACATAGAAACTTGTTCTTCCATGTTCTCTAGCATGGCTCATATATTACTTGATTCCCCTGCATTTCAGACTGATATTCCTTGCTGAGATAATTAGCATAGGAACCAGAATAAGCTTCAGCTTTTATTTCAGTCCATCTGATTTACCATTAGCAGCCACAGCTAAGAGTTAGGATTCTGGACCACAGCCTATTATTATTAATTGAAGCCTTACAGTCACCACTAAAATAGGCAAATGATTTGCCATACTTCTACAAGAAAGGTATGAGGTAAATGGTTGTACAGGGCTATTGGCAAACAAATGTTAAAAGTTAAAATAATGTATCTCTCTTAAAAATACATTTTGAAAATAACTTTGAGCTCCCTCAGGTCATAAATCCTCTGGTCCCCCCTGTGTGGTCCTCCAGCATAAATTAATCACTTCTTATAAAAGCACCAATGAATTAAAACAATTTTGATCATAAAATACAGGTTTGATTATCTGTTCTCAATATCTTATTCACAGCAGAAATTTAGGTTAAATTGACAGTGTTGGTAATATTTTCTGGGCCTAATTAAAGCTATGACTTATTTAACTAATAAATAAACAGGTTACATTAGCTTTCTCTTATTATTGTATATATCATAAAACCTTCCTCTCAAAAGTGTAATAGTTAGTGTATGCCAATCTAACTTTTGATCAGAAATCAGGAAAGAAAATACCTTACAAAATCCTGAAACACATGGGTAGCTCTTATATTGCTGGTTTCTGGAGCTTTCTTCTGGAAAAAAACCCAAATACCTGCATTATAATTTGCAAAAGATGGCTCGTCATTTCAGGCTGTCCTTTCTCCTGTGTCTTTTTTCTGAATCATGCACCTTAGCTAGAATATCTATCTAGGCAAGATGTCCCAGTGCCTCATTCATATGAAGCATGTCAGTTGTATCTTTTTTTCTGGCAAAAATAAGGATTTTATATATAAATATATATATATAAAAATTATATATAATCTTGCTCTA
>NW_010102965.1:0-1725 GCF_000699245.1 Pterocles gutturalis
CCAACCCAAACCATTCCATGATTCTATATACTGTGTACAGTATATTGTGCATACAGCATATTTTTATGTCAATATATATATTTATATAAATTATATTTGTATGTTCCTTCAGTATTCAGGAAACTCTCATTTGCGAAACATATGTTGAATAATGTCTTTTTCTGTGGTTTTGGTTTATTCCAGTGTTGGGATTCATTAGTATAATTTCAGGCATTTATCACAGATTGCCTGTGTTGAGAGAAGCTTAATTTCTCTGGATGGTTCATATTTTGTTGCTGGACAGTGAGTGACACTTTCAGATGTCAGTTCATCCCAATTTGGGGCTGAATTGCCATGTCAAGGTGCTTATCTTTTGCTACTATACTAGAGAAAGTTTTAGATAAATACGCTGCCAATCTGAGAACTCATTTATATGACTGAATTGCGCTGTTGAGGTAGATGTGTGTACAGTTGGGGTATGTGTGGGTCTGAGGTGTCTTTTGTTTGTTTGTGGAGTTGTTTTGTTGTTTTATTTTCCCCCAGGAGATACTTTAGATATTCTGGAAAGGTCTGGGTAATCCTGTGGTTACCTGCTTATTATATATTGTACACATTGCTTAGTATACTTACATTACTCGTTGATGAGCACAAATCAGGAGCAGAACAGCTTTGCACTTGTGTCTTGGGTAACAGGAAAAAATATACCCTTCACCTCTTAAATCCTTCTGAGAACTAAGCTTGGCTCTTTTGTATTGATGGGGATGCAGATAACTCTGCAATTCAAAGCAACATAAAATTCACCAGTAATTGATATATTTTAAACTAGATGGTTGGTGATTAGTGTTATTTATTTATAAGTTGTAAATTTGCCTTTTAATTATGTACGCTAAGAAAAATGAATAACATTGCAAGTAGGTAAAGGAAATGAACACTGAATGAAGAGTTGCCAGCTTTTAATTATGCAAATGAGCATCACTGCGGAAGAATTATTTAGTAATCTTTTTGTGCTTAGAATTGCAAATCTCTCTCCATGATTGTGTTTAGAACAAATGAAACTGGATTTGTGTAACCTTTTTTCTGTAGATCTTTGCAATTAATGAGACTGAGCAGAAGTATCAGTAGTCTTAAGAGACTGTATGTAATGTGCAATGGGTCGGGGTAGTTACAACTGAAATATTACTTACAATATTCTTCTTGTAGGGGACCTGTTCTATCGTACTACATTAATCAAGAAACAACAATTACCTATTTTTCTTGATTTGTTTATATTCCATTTTTGTTAAATGTTTTATTAACTTTTTATAGCTGTATGTTTTTATGTTCTCTTTCTGCTGCGAAGCCCAAGTTGAGCATCTAAGCTATGGCTCTTCCCAAGTGGTCTTTTTGTCACAGTCTCTCCCTCTCGCACAGGACCCTAGATTATTTTCCTGGGGTGTGTCTTTTTTCCTCCCCCCCCCCCCCCACCTCGTGCTGCTCTTGCTGGCAGAGTACTTAGCACTCTGGAAGTGACTCAATGAGTAAAGAGTACTGAAAGAGCAGACTAATTTATAGTCTCCTCACATCACCCTAAAAAATGTATCTGATCTTCAATAATGCTGGTAGGCAGTAGGAAGTATATTTTTAAAATTCATTTGGGAAAAAGAAGTAATTAAAAGCTCTGAAAAATAGTATTATGACAGAGTGATACATGACGAATAAAGTGCATTTAGGAGATTGTACACTAAGGAGTGAATATCCTTTCCTAAG
>NW_010102965.1:1798-10147 GCF_000699245.1 Pterocles gutturalis
AGCTTTCAGTTTCTAAGTGAGAGAGGTTTTGACTTTCAAAGTACTAAAGTCAAACTATGCTATACAAAGCACTACACAGGGTCACATGTCTTCCCCAACACTAAGGAACACGTGTATATAGGCGAGTAATGGAAGGAATCTGCCAGCTACCCATACCAACAAATTTTATTTATGTTTCAGTGATTTATCTATTTATCCTTTTTTTTGGGCAATTCCACTTCATGAACTGTGACAGAAAGCACCACGTGACAGGCCAGCCTCAAAAGTTTTCATTTTTATGTCTTGAGCATCCAAGTAGTCTAGCTGCTTAGTTTAAGTAAATAAATTAACCTAGATATGAAATAAATGTAACTGGTATTATATTGTTTATTTTCCTTTTTTTTTTTTTTTTATATAGGATCTGGCTAACAAGAATTTGAAAATCAATACTTTCTTAAATTTTAAGGAATTGTATGTAATTTCCTATGGAGTTCAGCTGTAAAGTTTAGCTAATTTATGTTAAATTATTTATCTTAAATTAACATGGACATGAAATTTTAGTTATTAAATTCAAAAGGGGAAATTATTCTTTTAGAAAAATAGCGAACCCCAAAATTAACAAATATGGTATCCAAACAAGCCCTTTCTCAAGATAGGAAGGAGAATTTGCTGTAAAAATTATGTGGAAGTCGTCATCGAGGGAAACACAGCAAAAGAAGCCGTATACTTTGATTCTCTAAATGAACTCTCATAATGAAGTGTTCTTTGTTCTGAATGGGGAAGTTATGGTGTGAAAATGTTCCAAATTCCACAGCTTCTAGGAAGTTTTGTACTTCTCAGGTAGTTTGTTTACTTTTTAGGTAGATATTCTACTCAATACAAAATCATAAGACATTTCATTCTTATGTCAGTTGTTTACGAGCACTGCTCATTTGTTTGATAAACATGAACAAGACAGTGCAAACCACAAAAATGTTTGTCTAAATGGAAAATCATAGAAGCATTTGTATTTGATTGCATGTTCTGCTCAGACCTTTGAGGCACTTAGCTAGTTTGCAGAACAATAGGATTATATTATATTTACTATCTTAATAAATCTTTCTTGTTCAGAATAATGTTTTGGTCTTCTTTCCCTGTCCTTTATTTCTCCTATTTTATCCATACATAAAATGTATTTTTTTTTAGAGCTTTGTCCCTTTAATTATTGTGCTCTTTCAATCTGATGTATATATTTATAAGTTTAAGTACATTTACAGCCTTTCTGTTACTAGTGGGTTTTGCAGTATGTTTTTCACTATTATCAAAGTAGTATAAAAGTATTGCAAGCTGGATTTCTACACAAGTCAAAAGTTTAAATTAAGAAGAAAGATCATGGTGTCTCCACTGAACTTGGGATGTTTTGCAGGGATGAACTTCCTTTTATAGTTGGGCTACATATAGAAACTGTTCGTTCAAATGATCATTGTAACCTTGTTCTTGCTCTTTTTTTTTTTTTCCTTGCCATCACCTACTATGGCTATTTAAAGTCTGCCATATGGGAATGGCTAATATAAATTTGAGGTCTTGGTACCATTAACTCACCAAAAAACCTCCTCACCCCAAGAACCTTAACATTTAGATACATGTTTCTACTTGGTGCATACATAATATAAATTTCTTCCTCATAAGAATTATTAAACATTATAATATTTGGGAGAAATAGAGTATAGGGAAACAGAGCAAAACATTATTTTGAACAGAAAAGATTTATTGAGATAGCAAACATAATATAGAGTTTATTGTTGTCCACCATTAATTTTGAATGGTTTTGCTGAGATTATTATTAGCATAGAAATAAACATGACCACTGACTCATTCAGGATATTGTCAATGAACAAGTTATATCTACTGAACAAGTTCATTGCAATGTGTTGCAGGAGATTATAACTGCTTGGTTTTTTGTTCACCGTTTGACATGTCCAAAAACGTAAATTGCGGGTTTGTGTTTGTTTTTCCTGTCAGGGCTCTAAAACCTGTCCTGAATTATTTATACATGTAGCCATCAACACAATCCAATACCCAAAGTCGTGCTTGCATGTAGCTCTGGACAGGGAAACTGAGTCTAGTGATTGGAAAAAGGAATTTAACATGCTGCTAGCTCTTGCATCCACAAAGAAATAAACATTCTTCACTGTCCCAAATACTGATAAAATTTCAATTTCAGTTTTGATTGTCACTATCATTTATTCTCATAAATTCCAAGAAATGAAATATTCAAGTCTGAAAAAATCCTTATTGTAGTATTAGTTCTGCTGCATTCAGTTTAAAAAAAAAAACGATAAGGGCATATTCACTGCAAATATATGAGATTTTCTGTTGTTCTGTCTGTAAGGTTAGTCAGCACCAGCACGCTTTTTTCTCCTTTTACTTTTTCGAAAGAGGCATTGCTGCTATTTAGAGGAAGGCTGGTATAGCATTGATGTATTCTGCTTGTCACCTGTTGACGTATAGGTTAAAGAAAAAATATATTGAAAAAGGGCAAAAAAATAATGGCTATTTGCTCTACTGAACTGAGAAAAATAATTCTCAGTCATTAGAAACAAATTTAGGCTTGTGGGTGGGTATAATTCTGTCTCTTCTGCTTCATTTGCTTCCAGTTGGAGAGGTACTAATTTAGAATGCGGACAATGAGTGACTTTGGTCATTCCTTGCAATTTAGAAAGACTTTGGGAAGATGAATAATGGTTCTTCTAGAAATCGTGTATTTTGTAAGGGAGAAGTTAAAATAAGAAAGTAGAATAGTTTGTGCTATTAATGCTAAAAATCCTAGGGAAAAAGGAAGAGTTTCTAAGTTCAGAGTACATATGTACAATATAAGAAATATTATATATAATTATTTTCCAATTGATGAAGGGTATTATTACAGGATACTTGGTGTGGTGCCTATCAAAGCTGTGGGTAGCTGTAGAGAGTTAAACAGTTTCTGTTTGCCTGTGTTCATTTAGGATTCATTGATTTACCATCTGAGCAGAAATGTATGCTTTTTATGAAAACGAAGAGAAACGTGTCATTTTATAAGCTCCTTAGCTTGAAAACCAAAACTAAAAATGTATCAGTGAATGACATAAAAGAACCCCTTACACATAGAAAACAGTGGAAAAACACAGTTCCCACAAGACTTTCAATTACACGTAATCTTATCACAACTTTAGTGTTTCTGTCAATATGCACATGCAACTTGGTTTTAGGGAATTTTTTTTCAAATATGCAAAATAAAAATCACAACTGCCACTTATCTATTGTTTTATAATGTTTGTGTAATGTTGACAGTTCCTTTCAAAGGCTTATGCTGGTGAATTGTAGCAACGCTGGAAAATTCCAAATAAATGCTAGTTTTTGTAGTTGGCTGGTCAGAAGATTGAAGAAACAGACTAGATGCCTTTTCCCTTTTCTCTTCTGTCAGATTTCTGTGCTTAATTTTTATTGCTTTAGTTGTCGGTATAGTAAAATCTCATGTTAGTTACTGGATCCAGATATAAATAAGTGAGCATAATTCCTTAGTTTCAAAAATCTAAGTAGCTTGTGTAAGTTTTGCTGTATTTGGGTGGGGTTTTTGGGGGGTTGTGTTTTGTTGGGTTTTTTGTTTGAATGTTTGTTTAGTTGCAGTTTTTCTTGTAAATCTTCTAGTCTGAAATATCTTGATATTTCAATAAGATCTAGACCTCAAAATTCAATCAATCCTTCTCTTTAATTGATGTTTCTCCTGGAATAAAACAAGGCCATAAATAATGATAAGGAGTACGACTATAGGATCAGGACTGAATAAATGGCTCATTAATGTGTCCTTGGAGTGATGATTAATTTCTCTTGAATTTCTCTCAAATTCGTTATCAGAGTAGAGAATTATTTTATAGTTGTGGATGAGTTACTTGCCACTGCTTTATAGCTAAATTAGTGAGATTTTCCAACACCCTATTTTATAGTTTCATATTCAACTCTTTACCAGGTATTTAAGGAACTTCAAAATATTCTGATAACTATGTAGTTGTGAAGCTGGTGCTCCATTTTTATTCCTTTTTAAAGTATTTTTTAAAGAATTTTTGAAACATACAGCGTGTAATTTGAATAAAACCTGAATTTTCTGGAAAATGTTGCTATTTTTGAGATTGCAATGAACTACACACCAACTCAGTTGAGTCAAAATATTTACATACTGCCTCTGTTAACTTTTTATTGTAAAAAATAAACATGGACATTTGTATTTGTTATGCTTACAAGCACTTATGCTTGTATAATTGATTACCACTCAAAAAATTAGCACTGCTATTTTTAAGATTGCAATGAACTACACACCAGCTCAGTTGAGTCAAAATATTTATATACTGCCTCTGTTAACTTTTATTGTAAAAAATAAACATGGACATTTGTATTTGTTATGCTTACAAGCACTTATGCTTGTATAATTGATTACCACTCAAAAAATTAGCACTGTCATAGCAGAATCCTATGTTCTCCATTTAGTCAGACAAGATTGATTCATGACTATAAGGACCTTCTTAAAGTGGTTGTGCTGTTTTGATATATCAGAAATTTATGTATTGTTTTGTGTATTGTCTTTTGAAATGGATGAACAACTTTTACGACTTAGGGAGATGAAATGCATGCAGATTTATTTTCTTGAATTTAATGTAAATCGTTGGTTTCTTTTTCCTGTATTGTTTGCTTCTCGTTATTATTACAGCAGCACTTACATAATGAAATGTCATGTAAGATTTGTTTTCCATTTATTAGTTGAATTTTGAAGGGTTAATAACTTCAGATATAATCTACATAGAGGCAAAGCTTGACACTGAAGAACCTTCTGCAAGTATACATTCTTTTTTGATTTGAAGGATTGTGAGTATTCTTAACTTAGAAAAAAAATCAGTATTTTAGACTTTTTCTTCTCCAGCAAAACAAACATGTCTGAAATACATGATATGAATGGTAAATGATGCTTTCTTTGTTACCTGTCTACTTTGCATCTAAGAGGGGGGGAGGAATCAAAAGAAAAGAAAATGCAAATAAAAATAAAAGTGTTTGATGCAGAATATAACGTCTGCTGGTGCAGGAGAGAAGGCCAAGATCAGCCTGTGCATCAATTTAATCTTATAGAAGTTTAAAAAGATTGCTGCACAGGCCATTTCATCTCAGAGAGTTGTGAAAAGTTGTGTTGTAGCTGGGAGATATATTGCTCTTCCACTATGAGTATCTTCATGGTGATGTGTTATCTCAAGAATAGATATCTATTAGGGTAGGATTCTGCCTACATCTTGAGGTTTGCATTGTTATTTGGAATATGATAATCCTGGAAGAATGCTCTGGAGATATTACTGAAAAAAAGAAATGAATAATACAAAAGATCTTTTCATAAACAAAACAGTCCTAAAGGTTACTTCTGGAATCTGAGGTGTTCCAAAATTATATTAATTCTGGGGAAACTTTACTAACCTCTTGAAAAGATATGTTCTTTCAAGGTGTTTCATTTGTCATTATATTTTACATTGTTACTTTAGAAAATGTTGAATTTACAAGTGCATTGTACATACTGTAGTGGGTTAAAATATTAATGTCATTGGTCATCTAAACTGTAATACTTTTACAGCATTTATTTTGGTCATTATGACTTTGATAAACAGTTCAGAGAAGTATTGCTACACATAGAATGGGATGCAACTGTTTATGCTGTGTATGTGGCAGACTTCTTGGGATTTCTTAAAAGGAAAGCTATTACAAAATGATGTGGAGGATCAAAGGGCCATGTGTTGTAGGCAGATGAAGACAGACTTTCATGATGGTTGTCTGGACACGTTCGTAATATTTGATGGAGGGACAGCGTCTTAGTGCATGGCTGGGAGGGTGGCGCAGGATGGAGTAGTTCACATCTAATGGGCACTGTCATGATTTCTGAAGCTGTGGGAGCTCCTGAAGCGATGAGAAACATCATCAAAAGCCAAAGGGAAGTGTTTTAATACTTTAGGTAAATTGAACTAAACTATATTCAAGTTAATTTTGATGGTTATTTATGGGGCTTCTTAACGAAAGCAGTAGGAAATAATACACATGAAACAGCAAGAGGCTGATAATAACATGTTTGAGAAATGAACTAATATATAAAATTCTGTTTCTTCAGCCAATCGATAGTGGCAAAATTAAAGTGTGAAATGGTGAGGAACAGCCAGGAGAGTGAGTGTCTCAAACGGGCTGGAGACAGAAAAGAAAAAGACAAAACTCTTTCAGTTTCAGGTGTTGACAGAACTGATGAGGGAAGAGGGATACCATATTTTTCTGAGGATAATCACCTAGTGGGAAAAATGTGGTGGAAGGAAGATAGTTGAGGAGAACTGTAATGCAAAAGTGCAGAATATATAGGAAAGTTTAGGGCAAGGGGATTGGTGGTGATATTTTAAAATATTTTAAACCTTTTGCTTTTCTGATGGCATCAGAAGTAGAAAATATTTCAGACCTTATAGGAGCAACACACGATCAAGAAGGCAAAGTCTCTGAAAAATAAGGCCATGGAAGAAAGTTTAAGTGATATTTTTGCATGGATCTTCTCTGTGGATCCACTTTTTCTCACAGTGTGATAGAAAATCTGTTTCAAATCAAACTGTTGATAGAAGACAAAATTGACAAAATCAGCTGTAGTAAACTACTTATTCTTTCCTTAAGAATTCTTAAGCAACACAGCAGTGGGATAGAGCAGCTACTAACCATCACGTGTAGCCTCTTGCTTGAAAATGCCTTTTATCAGGGGTTGAGAAAGTGGCAAATATGATGCAGATTTTATTTTAAAAAGGGCCATAGGAGTGCTAAGTCCCACCATGAACTGATGTAGGAGGCAACAAAGTTTAGGGAATCTTCTTATAGTAATCTATGACTCTCATATAACAGATTTCAAATTATTTTCTTTAGAAATTCAAATACATTCGTAGAAATTATAATAAAGAATAGAATTAGTGGCATAATAAAAATTAGCAAAAAAGAAAAGTATTGCATTTGTAAAAGGAGCTGATTGATACAATCTATTAGAACTTTTGAAGAATTCACTGAGTACATGGATAGGGGAAAAATTCTTTGTAGTTTTTAGTCAGACTGGATTGCCAAAGTCATACAGCAATAACTCTTGCCAGATGGAGAAACTGAAGTAAATTATTACCCATAGGATGAGAAGGAAGGTCCTGACGTGGATTAAGACCTCTTAAGAAAAAAAGAAAACAAGGAGATATAATAGATTAAAGTTTAGAATTGAACTAGTTCTGCTCATTTGTGGTCTGATTCCCTAAGTATTGATATTATAGTACAGAAAATGAATGCAATTTGAGTGTGTAAAATAAGTGTGTTTACAAATCTTTTCAGGAGTCTGTATATTTAGATACTGTTGTTTTCTTTAAGTAGTATGGGACTTATATAAGTGTTGTGCTGGACTACAGCAAAAGTAATGTCAATATCATCTTGAGTTTATAGTAAATGACGTAAGCAATTTTTAGTTTTGTGTGGAATGGGGCTTCACTGCTGTATACCAATCTAAAACAGTTTTCCCATAAAATATTCCAGTATTAATGTAATATATATATGTGTATATATGGATCTTATATATTTTTGTCTTCAAAATTTTCTCCCTGACATCAATGTTGTACAATATCTTTGATATTTCTTTCTAGAAATCTGTGTAAATCTAAAGAGTAACAAGATTGTTCTAAAATAAAATTAATAAATATTAATGATTCTTATATTGATTGTTGGTGGGAGTCCCTTTTTCACTTGTTTTATCTGGCAGTAACTTTTCCACTATTTTAGTCAGTTTTATTCCATATACACAGGATTTTATCTCATTCATTGGTTACTGTCCTTGTAACATTACCACTCATCTCACTTATCTCGGTAGTTCTGTTCCTTTAAATGGCTTTTAGGTATTTCAGAAAATTGGATAGCAGTTATGATATTTTACTTCATCTTTTTACTAATGGAAGTGATTTCTTTTGGCATGTTAAATCATGTCACAGTTATTTTCCTCTGAAGGTATCTGACACTGTAATTCTTGAAGTTTCATATTATTTAAATTATCCATTACCAAATATTGGACAATTTGACTTAAAATAAAAAAGTAAAACCGAATAATGTTAGTAATACGAAGAAAGTTACTTTAAGGAAGCAGTAGATGTATTCTTCAGACTAGCTAAATATTTGAGAGTTAACATTTGTTTTACTGCTGTGGCAAGTATGTTTTTTTGAACTTAGTTTTCCATCTGTGGAATCAACCTAATAAATAAATGTGGAAGTATCTCATGATTTACTTTAAAACATCTGTTGTTTTATATTCACGTATCAAATCCTAGGCAAACAGCAGGC
>NW_010102965.1:10162-36453 GCF_000699245.1 Pterocles gutturalis
TCCTACAGTGTCAAAATGACACTACATTCTAAATATCCTTCCTAAAGCATTCCCAGCATTTTATTGGCTTATTTTGGGTTGCTGTGGTACATTGAGGTGATAATATCAGAGAAACATCACTAATGACCCCTAGATTCCTTTCCTTAATTTTAGCTCCTAGTCCTGAGTTCACGGTTATGTAGGCATGGCTTAGATTAATTTCCCAAGGTACATTGCCTTGCAATTATTAACTCTGAAGATTGTCTGCCAACATGTTGCCTACTTGCTTGATTTGGCAAAGTCTTCAGAAGTTGCACCACTACCCAGATCTTAATATCATCTGCAGGTACAGTCTGCACAGCATACTGCCTTCTGCAAAAGCACTAATGAAGTCATTGAATGAACTCAGTACCAGTCTTAACCAGAAGCTTTTCCTCCATCCAATGACTGCTTAGCTTTTCTAGCTCACTTTGTTGTGGAGGCTTGTTAGCATTTTTCTGAAAATCTAAATAATTTTTGCCACTGGTTCCCCTTGGCCATGTGCTAACTGATACCTTCCCAGCCATTCAGCAGGTCTCCAAGCAAGGATCTCCCTCTGCGGAAGCTGTGCTGGCTCTTTCCAGCAAATCATATTTGTCAGTGTACCCAATGACATTATTTGGTATTGCAGTCTTAAGAGAGTGCCAGGAATGGAAGTTGGGTTCAGTGGTCTGTAGTTCCTCAGAACACTTCTTTGCAAAGTAATGAGCCTCCTTTGCAGGTGGAGGTTGCATTGCCAGTCTGACTGCTGCCCTGCTGCTTCAGCTTTTTGCGGTGACGTCACAAAGCTTTGCCAGCAGTTCTGCATCTTCCAGCTGGTGCTCTGGGGTGGAAGTTACTCAGTCCAGGTGACTTAGTAACATCTAACTTAACTATTGATCTAATAGTCTATATAGACACTGTTAATAAAGTTGGGTTTTTTTGGTTTTTTGTTTTTTTGTGTTTTTTTTCCTTTTTTTGTGGGGGAGAGAGGGTGAAGTGATAGAAAACTTTTACTGTTTTCCCTATTTATTTTTTCTATGTGTTCGCTAAGTGTCTGTGACCAGTTACTGACGGTTTTTGTCAAAAATAAAACCAATTGCACCCTTAAATGTTTTCACAAAGAGTAATTAAGAAACATGAGATAGAATAGAAGACATAACCTTATCCTAAAGCTATTGGTGAGTATTAAGGTGATATAGCGATATCAGTGTGTGCTTGTATGTATAATAGGTGGAATAGTTAAAGAAATAATGCTAGCAACAGTTAGATGCAAGACTTTATCTTAGATATATAAATATAAGAGAGTGTGTGTGTACGAATGTCATAATAGATTGTTTCTGGGTTTCAGACTCAGATATTCGAGGTTGAGCATCAAGTTTTTCACTTCACAGTGGATGTAATGTCTTTGCATTGTTTAACTTTCTTGATAAATGTTTGATAACCAGATGCAAACAATCCTGCCATATCATTGTAATTCCTGGATTGCTCATGATAAAAATGAGTTGGAGTGTGCTGGCCAGCCAGTTTCAGTTCAGTTTTCATCTCTCTAGACTGACTCTACTTTGCACGTACCTTAATGGGTGATACTCTGAAGTATAGATACAGATACAACTTTTGCTTTGTTTTGCTTTCCAGTTATGTTAATGATCTTGAACTCCATTCCTGGGTATCATGTGCTTAGCTGGCTTCCAAACAGCATGTCACACATGGCCATTCAGAGCTTCTGTTAAGACTCAAACCACATTATGGGACACTGCCAGGTTTTTTTAATATCTGTTTTGTGTGGCCACATTTGTGAGAGAGTCTAAAAGGATAATTTTAATAAAAACCAAGTTCTGTCATTGGCGAATAAGCTCAAATATACAGTTCTAATTTTGAAGGGCTAAACTCACCCTTGTCACATGGACAACTTAGGTTAGACTGGTGAAGTAGGTTATTTTGAGTGGCACTCCAGTACTGATTAGCTTCAAATTGAACTACTGCTGAGGGAAATTTTTTTGTCATATTGCACATTTTAAAGTTGGAGAGAGAGGGGTGTTATGTCCTTTCCTCTTGGCTGAATGTGTCAGTCTACGTGAAGATTCCTGCTTGCCTTTATTTCATAGGTAAAAGGTTTGTACGTTAACACATTTCACTCAGTTTTTTCTGTTGTCTGCCCAATTCATCTAGTGAATTTCAATGAGTACTGGTTATTTTGGAAAGTATGAGGAAATGACTGATTTGTTTGTAGAAAGTGACAAGCAACTTCAGTGATTTTAGGTGAAAGTTGAATTGCAAATGGTAAATTTCACCCTTTATTTTCTTAAAGTAGTTGTTTATTGAAGGAAAAAAAATGCAGAGAACGTGATTTTTCCTTGTAGTGATTTATTAATTGTAATTCTATATTGCATTTAAATTCCAAAGCTTTTTACAATTAGTAGTTAGCAATCAAATAATGGTAATTCTGGAATTAATAATGACAAAATTAATAGTTTAATAAAGATTATTTCAATCTTTGATAGCTTTCAAAAGCATTTTGGATAAATGGTGTTCTTTCAGTATTTTAAAACATCTCAAGTGAGCCTAATCTTTAAGGGGATACCCCGCACACGAGCTATGGTTCTGCCCATGGCAAGTTTTTGATGTGTCAAGGAGGAGAAATATATCCCTGTTTCAATATGTTGATATATGCACTAACTAGCTAGACACTCCCATTGGAAAATACAATTTTGTTGGACAGTAGAGGTCTGTTAAGTGGAAGACCAGAGCCATGTGCTGGTTAAATTGTGAACATATTAGGGAGAAAGTAAATACAGGGCATAGTGGGGTAGAATGCCTGAAAATACCATTTCATATTTCTATTTAAAGCTACAAGTTGTAGAAAAGATTAAAGAAATAATAAATTATTTAATTTTCCCTTATGCAGCACCTGCTGTACAGCTTCATAAAACCTTGTACATGTCTGAAATATTAGCAGAATGAAAATAGAGCGTAAATTAAAAATTTGTAATAACTAATGACAAGAGGTAATTTGGCTGTCAAATACAACACAACACAATAATTCAAGCAAACAAATACTAATATGGCTAGAAAGAAATGCATTGCCTTTCAAGTTCTCTCTTTGAAGTTAACTTGAGAAGACTTAGGTGGGAAGAAGAAATGGAATGCATTGAGTATCACTTAACAGGAAAATGGATACAGCCTTTCCTAAAACCACTGCTTGAAATTCTGAAGTCTCTTAATCAGACCATCATATGACACACAACAATCATTGTGGATGAAGTTTCAGTTGAAAATAAGGAACTATTTGCTAATCAACATTATTAGGTTTTTTAGTAATTATTAAAAAACAAACCAAACCAAAAACACAAAGAACCCCACATAACCCCCCTGTGGCATCAACAATCTATATGGCTAAGAGTAGCTCTGCTTTTTTTTTTTTTTTTTTTTTTTTTTTTTTTTTTTTAATTCAGGCACTAGGTCCCTATTCACACATTTATCTAAGAAAGTTACTTCACAATGCAGTTTAATCTGAAAACAAACAAAATTCCTGTTTTGGAATCTTCCTGTAAGAAATAAAAAGGGGCAGGAATTAACATCAGCTTCCAAAACAGCTAGGACCCTAGCTCACAAAGAAAATAATGACACTAAGATGTGTTTACAAATAAACGTAAGTTACCTCCAGAACAAACTCACTCTACTGCTTGAAAAGAGATGAATATTAAAAAAAAAAAAAAGATGGTTTTTAACATGGTTAGAAAATAAACAGAAAACTAAACAAAACAAAACAAAACCAGTCATCCTTAAACCTTGAAGATGCCATCATGTAGTGATTGGGGATGTCCCTGTAAGGAGCTCCAAACCGAAATTTTGAAGTCTTCTTATTCATTTTCAGTTTTGCTAAATGGTGTGCTAAAAACAGATCATTCTCTTTCTCTTTTTAAGAAGCAGTACTTTGAGTTTCTGGTAAAATGGGGTATTATTAATTTCTTCCATTGTTGTCTCTGTGGGTAACGTATTATACAGGTGTAACTGTTTACCTTCAAATACAAATATTGTAAAGCCATATATTGAAGAAGATAAGTCTGATATCTCATCACTGTCTTTTGTGGACGAGTTCCACATAGATAATTTAGCATGTGCGGTTTTGATATGGTGTTTCAGAAGGAATAAAATTTGTAAAATACAGGACACTTCTTGCATTTAACTTTATATGTAAGATTGTCCTGCTGTTGAAGGGTTTACCCAAAGCATGAAAAGGTGTCTGCAAATTCCTCCTTTGAGGGAGGGTCAAATTCCTTTTTTTTTTTTTTTTTTCTCTTCACTTTTTTCAGACAGTATAAAGCATTCTTGTTCCCTTGTCAGGAAGGTGATACCAAAATCTCTGTAGACTAGAATAGTACATGAACAAAGATCAGTTTAATGAATAGCAGTGGATGAAGTTTTTAAAAAGCAATTCAAGTTTCTATCCATTTTTTTTCTCCAGTAGGTTGGTGTTGTATCTTTTAATATGGAAGAGCAGATAATTTAAAGTGAAAATTAACATAATGTCTTTGTACGTTTTTTTTTTAAATAAATCTGTATTCAGGATAAATCTGAGACACTATTTTAGAAAAAAGAACAATTAATGATGGAGCCTTTTTATTATATATATGATAGCTGGTAGTTTCAAAATTAATTATTAATAAAGTTCTACCATTTCCTCAATTCAGGTTGGCTTAGTAGAGATTTTGACAGGTTTTATTTCCTCATGGGAAGGTAAATGTATTTTCTGGTAAGTGTACTCCTGTATGACAAAAGAAAGAAATAGGTTTTTTAACTACTTATTTCTGAAACAATTTTTTTTTGTTCTTTTTTAAATAAATAGTATTTATTAAAACATTTAAATGTACTTTTGAGAGGTCTGGTATACAAAATTTGGAAGATTTCATACAAATTAGATTTTCTGAAAAAACAGAGATGCTGATGTCTCTGTAATAGGGCTACAGATGGAGATTAGATTTGCACTTCCAGACCATTTTAAACTATATTTGTGGTTGGCAGACCTTATTAGGGATAGATATATCCTGAATCAGATGTGACAGCTAATTAATTGATTTTAGGCACATTATTCTCTCCTGTTCTTCTCCTTGCCTCCTTTTCTTCACTACTTCCTTGTCTTTCTGGAAATAAGTAGATTTTAGTCCAAATGACAGCAGTTATCAGAACAATTATATGACTGAGAAGGGATGGAGTAGGCAAGCTGTGCTTAGGGACTTATTGAGACTCATCTTGTGCTTGTCCAACTTAATTATTTCTAAATATCCCTGGATCAGAAAGACATTTTTGCTCTTGCCTGGCAGTCTTTGTATCAAACTTGAACAGTGTGGAGACTTGAAGTTTTTGTAAATGTAAGCTATACTTTCAGATGGCATATTAAAAACTTTTTTAATTTTTGTTTTCAGATCATATGTATTGAAAGAAAAAATGAAATAGTTTTACAACACTGTGATAATATTTTAAGGTGTTAAAACACCTAACTATTGTATAAAAATGTTGACAATATATCTATTTAAATGGCAACAAGTCATTAGTTATAAGCTCAGAAGAAATGCCTACAAGGAGTGGCTTTTAATTAGTGTAGAATGGTGACTTATCCACAGTAATACCATTATAGTCATGCTTTTGAGAGGTGCTTCTCTCAGTTCAGAATTTATATGAAGAAGATAGAAATCCATAGGTTGCAAGCTAATTGACCTCAGAAGTTTTTATTTGGATGTGCTTTTTGTTTAAACCAACAAATCAAATATTAAAACTGAGTTTTATGCTGATTAAAACCATAAGTCTATAGAGCTCCTTTGTTAATCCATCTATTCGTAATATTATTCCCCTGAATCATGAATACATATCTACAAAAACTTTTATTTTGTAGTGAAGCATTGCTATTAGAGGCTTCTGAAATTATACCATATTTGTGCTTCATACATATTTTAAACAGATGTGTGTATATAATTATATTTTACTGAAATGTATTCTCTAACACCAACACTTCAACAGCACACAAACAGGTCAAAAATCAATTGCTGTATGTCATAAATGCACTATTAGCTGTAGATAATGATATCAGAACACTTGATTTTAGTTTCAGGCATCTCTTCAACAGTCAGTAAAGATATGCTTTGGCACTCTTGCAGTAGAAACAGCTTGCTTCTTTTCTTACATGTAATGTTTCCTAATGGTCATAAATAAGCTCCTCAGTATGCCGCTTTTATGGTTTTTTTTCGCCCTCCTTTCTCTTTTTTCAGTGTTGTGACTTTTATAGCATACATAACTCATTTAAGGCACAGTAATTGAAATTGAGATAAAGTGTATTTTACTTTTTTTACACTGTAGGGTGTAGAAAGTACACAGTGGAGTGTTTCCCTTTGTGTGATGCTACAGGTAGAATTAGGCAGGCTAAGCAAGTCATGGTTTCTTTTTTTTCTACACAGAAATATGTTTTTTTTTTTTCTCTCTCTCTCATTTGGACTGGCAAGAAGCACATAAGTAGTGTACAAGGGTTGCATCCATAGCAATGCCTGGCCATTTAGTTTCAGTCTCCTGATTGTCCTTTCTGGTTTATGTCTCTGGAAGTTGAAACTTTGATGACTAAGTGAAATACGCCATTTGTTTAGGGCTCTACAGTGGCTTGTTGCTTTCAGTATTAACTGAGTCTGCGTGTATATTTAGGCATATATCTTCAACACTCTGACATCTTAATTTTTTTCCCACTGATTTTGAAATAACAATTTTTTAGGAAAGGGTGGAGTCAGGACATAAAGATCTTTGGTTAGCTGAATTAATGATACAACAGGGGACTTGATTCCAAATCATCATAAGCTGTAGAGGCCTTTAATGCCTTTCAGTTCTTTTCCATTGCAAGGTTCTATCATCAGTCTGGAGTGAATAATATGAGAAATTATTCAAATGAACAAACAGTACAGTGAGTAAAGTTTCATCAGGAAATCTCTACTGACAAATATATAGCAAATGTAAATATATTTTTACAGATGGTATTTCTTACACTTTGAAGAATCTGTCTCATCATGAAAACAGTAAAAAGGAAAATTCCTGTTGAAAAAAAGGACTTTCTTAGATACGAATATGTTATCTTTATCATTACACAGAACTGGGTTTCCAAGGACTCGGATAAGCAGAGTATGCTCATATACCTGACCTAGAAATTTAAATTGCAGTATTAAATTAATTCCCTCTCCAGGACAGAGGCCCCACTTTTAGTTGTATACATGCCAGATTGCCTTGAAAAGATTTCCCATGGATCTCATGAGTTGATGTCCCAGAAACTTGACTTTTAAGGCAAGAATGACTCACTCTCTAGACCGAATGCATAAGACACAAAGTAGGGGTAAAAGTTACTTGCTAACTGATTTTGTCAGTGTTTCCGAGAGTAGAGTATTTCAGTGGTATTTTCTAATATAGTAAAGTAGAACTTTATTTCATTTTAAATTTTTTCATTCATAATTAAAGGATGCAATAATTGTCTCTTTTAAGCATAAATATTTTTAAGCCTTTTTTCCTTTTTACCTTTTATCCATTTTAAATGAGTTATCCTTTCTCAGGAACAATGCTGCTCATCATTAAATGGATATAAGCTTAAATTGTACTGCTTCACATTCTCCTATACTAGGCATAATACAGATAATGAATAGCCCTGAAGAAAAATTTTTGTATTCACTAGGTGAAATATCTTCCTGTACAGAGGGCTCAGGGAAAAACTTAGCAGTTCCATTTTTTTGGTCTGTCTGAAATTGAAGAGCCTGTATGATAAAATGGGATGCTTCTTACATAAACAAGAAGATCAATCTCAGTTCTCTGAGGGAAACATATTATGAATGATAGGGGTTACTCCGCTTTTTGTGTCTGCTACATTGTTTTATACACTATAAATGTTTTATTTCAGTCTAGATATATGAGAATGAGACTAGCGTAACATAGTACACATGATTTTATTTAATTTAGCAGGCTGTAATGTCACTAACATTTTGGGTTAAAATATTTACTGACTGCAAAAGCCAGACATTGTTCTAAAACAAAGCAGCCTATGCCTGGAGTTAAAAAAGTTATCAATTTTTGATATCTTTAGATCTTTTAAGCGAATTAATTGCCTTTTAGGCCTTACAAATCTAAAAAGGGGTTGATTATTCATTCTCTTCCAGTGTTTCAAATAAATAAATAAACACTCCTATCAAGTCATAGAGTCGTGAAGAGGTAGGCATTACTTTCCCAGTCTAGTTGTACGTATTACAAGTTTACACATGAACAGCACAATAATGGTTTTCTGCTAATGAATGGCATTGTAGGCTCACAGAAAAACACTGCTTTGAATCTGACATTTCTCTTTGTCACAGGTGCGTTTGTAGTACTTGTTGTCAATATTTTATTGTTTTCCCAAGATGGCTTAGTGGAAAAAAATGAAGCCACTGATGTTTATACACCTTCCTGGTGTACAAATGTGGAAGAGGTCATAGCTGGTTGAAAACCTTATACCTGCTTACAGGGGTAGAATCTTCAAACAGGAAGAAGTCTACACTATTTTGGCAAAGCTCAAATCAAGCTTTACATACACTAAGCAGGTTTGAGGAGGAATTGTGCTTCATCAGACAGCCTAAGAAGCCGCTGTGCAATCCTTGACTACTCCAGTAGCAGTTACCATTGATGATCATGTAGGGTGAAGCCCTTCTAGAGGACTCAGAAACAGAGTATGGTAGTCGCTCTACTTCCACTAGCTAGAATCTGTGTGCAGAAATTGAGTGATTGATTCTTAGTACTCACTTTAGAAGCCAAAGGTAATTCACATTTATATTTTTTTTGTCACTCCAGTTGTTTTTTTTCATTTTTCTTTCCTTTGTGAGGTATCAGAAATGCAGTACTTGCAATTCTGTCTTCTCTGAGCTGTAGAAATAGTGTTATTAACCCTCTTCTACAATATGATACTTTTTGACTCCGAATTCTGAAAGAGATTGCTATTCTTGTCTGTGCCAAACCCTCTTGGATTCACTTACCTTTTTTTCTGTTCACCACGAGCCTTGCTTTTCCTTGTTCCTTTGATGATTTCTAAAATTGTTTTTCCCACTTAACAACTGACTTTTTATTCTCAGTTTAATTCTGAGAACCAGCTTGAATTTTGAAATAAAAAATTGCTGTGTGATTATTTTAGCATTCATAATACTGGGATTTTTGAAGTTCTGTGAACACAATTTTTTTTATCTTCACTGGCATTTGTGTGAATAAATGATGCTGGGTACCCATTCTCTGAAGTTTTTAATTAAAATATTAAGTAAAAAAGAGACTATCAATTGCTGCATCCAATCAAGTAATTCATTAATCAGTTCAGCAAAATATGCTTATATGATGTCATATTTAATCCACTGGAAATTAATTTTGCAAAACATTTATGAGCACTAGTGTAAATGTTTTATGAAACCGTGTTTGCATATTGTTCTTAGTTCTGTTGTCAATTTTTAGGCTGTTATTTTTAATTTTGTATTTCGTTAGAAAGTCAATTATTCTTTGAAACAGAGTTGAAACAGATTTGTGAAGTGTTGACATTTTACCTCCTTTTGCTCAGTTAATAAATACCTTCTTAAAGGATTCTAATTTGTTGAACAACATTTCTGCTAAACAACCCCCCCTACATTAATCAAGTATTTAGATGTTGCTGCTTACTTGCATAGGCCTGCTCCACTGTTCTTCATCAAATCCCAGTATATATGTTAGCGAATTCCCATAATTCCCAGAGATGTATATTTCCTATGCTTGATTTGTATTTATTCAACCTCTCTTAACTCTTCTTTTACCTGACTACAGAGGAATTCTTTTTTGTGATCTCTCATGAGTTATAAACTAAAAATGAAAACAAACCCAATAATTCTGAATCATAGTGATACTGTGCTGATTACTCATTTGGATTCTTAACATTGCGTAAGATCTCACAATAGGTTGGTGTTCACCAAATAGATTCCAGTCTCTAGGGATGTATTTATGTCATACATCAAAAATAATCTCAACAAAATAAAAATTAAGGCTTCGAGGTAACGTTTTCTTGTTAATCAGTCAGTGAGGTTTTGCTTGCCAACTTCTTTTCTGTATTTATATTGTACTAACCTTTAAAATTATCTGTTCTAAATTTTAAAAGCACAGTCTACCTGCTTATTCCCTCTGATTCCAAAACTGTAGCACCATTTTAATTATTTGTTCAGGTAATATGAGTTTCCTGATGTAACTGCTGTAAGAAAGCTTTGTCTGTTCTTTATTAATAGCCAACTATTATGCAAAGAACAGCAATTTTCCCAGCATCAGCAAAGATTAAGGTAATGCTTCTTCATGCTCCAAATTCCTCTTAGTTAACTACTGTCCTCAGTTCAGGAAACAAAATTAATTTATTAAGAATGTTGATACATATAGAATACTATAGTGCATATTTAAAGGTTTTGGACTGTGTTTTTTGCAGTTATCAGTGTACCTTCCAGTAATGCATTATTAGGTTAATGTTTTTTATTTCTATCTTTCTACAAGGAAGATAAAGGGATGTCTTAGAGTTCATTACTAAATACTACATTTTTGTTATTTAATTGTGCTAGAAAAGCAAGACTGAAGAGATGTGACTTTTAAGTTTTGCAGTATGGTATGGTTTGTGATAGCCTCCAGTAGTTTGCGCAATTAGATAGTGAGGATGCTGGTTCTCTAGTTACATGTAATCTTGCTTGACAAAATGCTGATTGTGTCTCCAGCAAGTAGTCTTTTTGAATCTTAATGGTAAAATGGCTTTTAAGCCTGATCATGGTTTACTTGAAGAGGTGGGAGGCTGAAAAAAAGAGCAATTTCAGTAGCTACTTTAGAAATTAAACAGAAGGAGGTTGTTTTTGGAAACAGTGCTGGTTTAACTCATGTTGCATGGGATTCAGACCACAGGCCATGAATTAGAAATGGTGGACATAATCCAACAGCAAATTATAGAGTCACCAAATATTATAATGAGATTTCTCATATTAACTGCTAAATCCCTAATATTTTACAGAACTCTTAGAGAAGACAGTTTTTTGTATTTCTGCAGCTCCAAAGTACCTTTTCAGGTCTGGAAGAAAGCAGTTCTCTTAACACAAATATACACAGGCTGGATGCATGGCATATGTCAAATATCTTATTTGGTTAATCTGAACAAATGCATGGTGGAGAATCAGTCTGTTTTATTAAGTCTCTGTGTTGTGGATGTCACATAGTGTATCATGTAGTCTTGTCACACAGTACTTATAGACTTAGGAAGACCTAGAGATTCATTTATTCACACTGTAAAATAATTACTCACTACTTATTCCAGTAGAAAAATTCCATTTATGTATGACTCGCATGAGGAATTAAGTGTCTGGAGCTGGTGTTGCCTATAAAATCCTTGAAAGGAATCCGTGCCAAAGAAAAAGATGTCTTGCCCTGAAGGAGAAGTCACAGTTTGGAGAGGAGAGACAAGAAGTGGGATATTTAATTTCAAAGATCAGAATCTCTAAGATATTTCAGATAACTAAGAAAGCAGAGTCAAGAAAATAATTATAAGCATTTATTATTTTCAGTGTGTTTGTTATGTTGTTGCAAGGAACTGAGAGCTTTGGAATACTAAAAGTGCTAGGTTCCCTGTTGCTTTAGGGGGAGAGCTTGACAGGGACGCTGGGAGTGGAATGAATGGCTAGTGTTAGGGCAATGATGAGGTCATTTTCTGTAAAGGGATAACTTCTTCAATAATATGTTGAAGGTAGTGAGGAATTAGCTTTCCATGGAGCTGGAGATCACTGTAGAATGGCCCTAGCATCTTCAGTCAAGATCTTAAATCCATTAAACCAGAGGTTTACATAAAGAGGAGAGAATAGACAAGGAAATAGGATGCATCCACCAAAATTGAGTATTACTGAGGAAAAATCCATCACTGTAGTAGGAATTTTTTTAAGTGTTAGAGACTCTATTTTGAGACTTTAATATCATCTATCAGTAAGTCTGTTGATCAGAAATGTAAAATCTAGGAGTTCTTTGTAGAGAATATTCCTTATCAAAAATATAATATAGAGAAAGAATTCCAATATACTGAATGGGATATTTGCAAACTCTGCCTTTATACATTGTTAACCAGTAGAAGTAAGAGAGGAACTGCTCTAAACGTTTCTGATCAGAAGGCTTGATTTATTGATGCAAACATGGGTGAAGTATAGGAAGTTGTTCAAATGGGAGATTCTTTTCTGGTTCCAGCATACTTCCAGCATCTTATCTTTGCCATAGTTACAAAGTTTATCATTCATGTTGAGATGCTGGTGAAAGCATGAATGACTCTTCATTACAGGCAAGCTTACACTAGCCAAATTAACTATCCAAATTAATCTCCCCCCCCTCCCGCCCCCGCCTTGTGTGTGTGCGTTACTGAAAATTTTTGCTGACTCTGGAAGTTTCATGAATTTCCTAGATTGCTCAGGGAGAGTTGGTTCTTGCTTTTTGACAGTCACAGCCAGTTTCTAGGGTATGCAAAGGTGTTTTTTGCTGATGCACTATCTGCCTTCCCAAAATACACACAGAATTAGCTTACCCTTACCAGTTTTAACAGTGAATGTTTGGCTTCTCTCCCATTTCTTTGTTTACGGCAGAATTTGTTGGTTCTTGAGCTACCATTCCCTCCCTTCTCCTTTTTTTTTGTGTACTTTTCTTCTTTTCTTTCAACACATTCTTCCTTTGCCTAACTGTACTGATTAGATTGTGCCAGTCTTCCCCACAGCTCATTAAGTAGGCTTTTCCCTCTTGTCCATGGGTGTCTAATTAGTTCTAAATTACAGTCTCAGTCACTTGTAGGGATAAAATGGACTTTCAGAGGATGTCTGATGATTGTTCTGTCTTTTTATAGCTGTCTCCACGCTAGCATCTCCAAAATATTTGTTTTACAGTATTTTTCTTCTTCCAGATCATTAAGGAGTTTGTGCCTCTTTGCTGTTCATAATCTCCCTTGAATATCCTGTTCACAAAAATCATACAGAGTAGTGACATCTGAGGACACAGTCTCCAATGAACCAAGTGTTTCATGGTTGTCAGTTTTCCATTTTGCTGACTCTAGCTTCTTGCAGTGACAGGCAGCTACACACTGTCTATTCTTGAAGCTGTCTCAGTGAAGTTCCAGAGAAGAGCAGTTATTTTTTCTTCTACAGTGTTAACAAGTATCTTAGAAACTAAAATGGCGTAGGCACTGGATCCTACTTCAGTCTCTTCTTGGTATAAAAAAAAAGAAGGCTTAATTTGTTCCATTCCAATCAGTCTTCTCTTCATGGACTTGTATTGATTATTTTTTCTTTTCACAGCAGGGAGAACACATTATATGTAGGGTGAGTCTCATTTAATTTTCATTACTCATTTGAGGGAAGTTGGGAAAATCCGCCACCTGCATTAGACTATCAAAGGATTTAGCTCAGTTCCCTCCAGTAAAGAACTGAAGGTGGTTGAATGCAGTAAAAATGAGATGTAGATGAGATGTAGATGACTGCCTGAATCTCTCCAGATTCCCCACAGTACTTGAAAGAATTGGAGATTTTTACCCCAGAAATTGAGTTCAGTTCTGTTGTTTAACCCGTGATGTTGGCACCATCCTTTTGATTATTTAAAAAAAAAAAAAAAAAAAAAAAGGAAAAATATTATCTCAGTACTGCCAGCTTAGCTAGCCAATGTGTTAATGTGCCTGGGCAGAAATGTGACATCTAATCATTGCATATTAAATGTCTTCATTATTAGCAAATTCTTGGAACCCCTGTTCAATAAACAAATTTTGTAGAGTTGAGCTTCTGTCCTCAGTGCTTTGTATCCTGCTAAATCTGAACAGGTTGACTGCTCGGGAATGAATGTACTCCTGCATGCATTTTCTGGAAAGAGAAAAAGCAAACAAAAATGGAATGGAGAAAATGAAAATGTGGAGATAATTATAAGAATGAAATAAAACATGTGCTTCCATTTTTGACGAAAAAAATTTCAAAGGTGAAAATTTTGCAAAGGTGATTTAGGAGTTCAGATCTCATTTTCCAAAGAAATATTATGCCTTTAATACTGTCAACCATATTTAAAATAGATTTTGAAAATATTGTCAAAATGTTTTTCACCTTGGGATCTTAAGTCATTTAGGAGCTTTCAAACATACTTGTTAACGTTTCTTTACAAAATATCAAATCTGAAAAAAAAAAGTCAAAGTTCTGTTGCTTTTTAAAACATAGAACTTGAAATGTGTCATTATTAAGGATAGTATTAGAAATGCAGCAAACAATTCCAAATTTCATTACTCCATTGTTGTATTTGTAATGCTTTTTTCAGATCATCAAGGAAGATTATTTGCAAGGTTACTCTCACTCGAAAGTTTTACAAATTGCTCTTCACATTCAGCATCTGTTGGTAGGCGGCTTTTTGTGTGACGTGTCATTGGCCATGTGTGTGCTGGAAAGATAAGAAGACTTGTGTTGTAGTATTAAAATGCCATGGTTGTTATGTGTAAAGAGGCAAGTACAGGCCATCACTGTGAAACCACATTTATAAGTTATGAGACTACTTATCACAAGGAACAGTTACATCCATTAGTAACAAGGAAGATGAAGGAGCTTAATGCAAGGGAGGAAATGCTGAAGACAAAAAGGGAAACAGGTTATGGACTTGGTCCTATATATCATACTAAATTAAAAACTCTTCCTGTAAACTTAAGAAATGGAACTGTAATTTCATCTTAAATTTCTGATGTCTGCACAAAGAACTCAGATGTGCTCTGTTGCTTTGTGGTATAATCTGAAATATGTGATCAAATTATAGATTGATAACTGAAATATATATTTATTTTCTATTTGTTTATCTAAGCATTTCCATCAATGCAATTGCATTAAATATTCTCAGAGTATTTTAACGATTGGGTTGTTCATGAGTGTTGTCTCAGCTCAAAATGTTAATATTTATCCCATGTTAAAATACACCTGTTGTTATAGTTTTTATATTTTGTTCTTTTAGACTGGCACAGGACACCATGTTGATATGTGCTATAAAATGAGAGATTACTCTGTGTGTGTGTATATATACACACACATATGTACTTTTTATATCTAATTCTGGCAGTGTGATATATCTTCTTCTATTAAGATAAATTCTGCTATTTTTGGGCTGTACTCTATCAGGCAGAGAAGTGAAATGTCGCTTATATTTTTAGACCTGTGGATAGCAGTAAGATTTGATCCATGTTATGTCCTTGTAAGACCAAGATTTTTGTTTGTGTATGGACATCATTGTAATAACTATCAATTAAGAAATCTTCTGAAAAAGTGGGGAATCTGATTCATATTGATGAGGTCATCAAATTCACATTAAGATTAAACTGGTAAATTAAAAGCTCAGGGTCACTTGGGGACATGGTATTGTTGCCTATTTACATAGCAGAAGCAGCTCAACAAGTACAAGTCCAGCAAAAAATGTAAGTCTTTTTAAGGCATTCTCATGTTTTTCATACCATAGCACTTAATCAGCGTGGCTCTTTCTTTACCCTTTAATCTCTGGTCCATGTATTTTTAATTTGAATTAACAGAGGTGTATGTGTTAGGCCAGAAGAGACATGCTTTTGGCTTAAGATCTACAAGTGTTTTTTTCACAGCTGTATAGCAGAGTTATACTACATGTGTATGCAAGAGGAAAAGAAACTGTACTTAAAAGTTTGTTCTTCATCTTTCTAACAATCCATTATTTGGTTCACATTTTTTCCCATGTATTTTCTGTTCCTTGATTCTGGACTACATGATCACTGCACCACACGAATTTTAGATTTCAGCCTACAGGAAGGAACAAACTAGTTAAAGAGGACGCTTCCTCTCATAGTTCAAGTGTTCATTCTATCTTTTTCTTCCAGTCCAGCTGAGTTTGTTTCCCTTGGAGAATCTACCACTCTTAAAACTTCTTTCCTGGCTCTTGAAAATTTAACTTTTCTATGCCACCATCTACTAGAACTGATGTAACCAAACATATCACTCACAGAGGAAAGCTAGTGCCAGTTTGTGTGAAGCTGCTGAAATATTGGTCCTGCTGACTTCCATTTATGTGATTGACAGGTTTTCTCCTAGTGGAATATCCTGAACTAGGATAAGGTTCTGTCTTATTTCCTCAGCGGCCTTATGAGAGGGAGCCAAGCAGAAGATGTAAAATGCTGGTCACAGTGCTTGTGGTCATGCCCTGCCTTATTGAGATATGTAGAGCAACAGGAATGAAGGCCAACAAGGATTAAAAGAAAAAGGGTGTTTTTTAAACTGAAATCTAATGGTTTGCAGATTTTGTTGACATTTTAATAGACTTTTAGAATTTCTTCAGTAGACAAATTTAAGCTGTTTATCTAGTAGTAGGAATATTTTAGATAAATTCCAGAGAGCTATAACAGGTGCCAGGGCTGCATGCTGCTGTATCTTTTGTCAGTCTACTCATCATCTACTCATCTCATCAGGTATCTGCTTTTCTCTAAGGCAACTCAGCTATACTGACTCTTGTGTTGCTGCTACTAGACTGCTTCTGTGATCTCACCTGGTTTAATTAAGGTTTTCCTTATAATATACCACCTTGGCAGTGTAGCTAGATAGAACACTTCAAAAGTTATTCTAAAATACAACATACAAGTTCAGATTATTATAAAGCTAAATAATGTAAAGTAATGAGAAAGCTTTTAAAACCAAGGCTTCTTTAAAAAATACACTGAAAATGCACTGGAATTGTTCTGATTATGGAAAATGTAACTTAAAATACATATTATTAGGAAGAATCATAGCCTGAGACATATTTGAATCCAGCTTCCTGAAGAATTCTGTACAGCACATTAGTATTTAGAAAAATTTCAAGTCACAGAAAAGTGGGAAAAATATTATTCTATTCATTGCATGATTATTTATTCTTGTTAACATGCTGTGAACTTCATTCTGCAGTGAACATTGCAATTAAATATGTTAAACACAGAACAGCCATAAATGTTCTCACTAAGTAATAATGGTAATAGTAACGCCTCACTGGTATCCATTTTTGTGAAGTGATAATTTTATTGGAGAAAGATGAAAACATTTGTAGTCCTTTTATAGACAACTGTTCCAATAACTTTTTAGTGAGCATTAGCATCATACGGAGAAAATTGTGTACCTCAGCTGCTATCCTGCCTGTGGCTGTAATGAAGTCTCTGTAGTAATCTAATTGTACTGACTTAGCAAAAAATGGAATTCTAATTGACAACATAAAGCCAAGCAAATTGTCAGTAAAGACATGCTGACTTAAACCTTGTTGACACTGATGTCAAAACTGTTATTTGTGGCAAAGAAAAAACAGATTCTTCTGAATTATTAAAGTTCAAAACATATAAATTATGTAATAAACTGACTTCATGTTCAGCTTGATGGTGAAGTTATTTACATTTTCTTTCCTTTAGCTTTTCAGGGGTGCAAAGGGGTTTCCAAATGTGTTGCTTAAGAAACATGATTTTGGAGTTTTGAGTACAGTTGTACCTCTGTTTCTGAGTGGCCAGGGAAAAATCTGTGGTTGAACTGAACAGGCATCAAACTCTTGTCTTAGAATCTTGAAGTGCATTGGATTTGGCACCTCGTCCTGGCAGAATTAGTTGGGTCTCCCTATGTAGTCAATCTACTAAGTAAGTTTTTCATGTTGGAGACTGAAGACTGAATGAGTGAAGCCTCCCGTGAACTATTTTTCACTGTGATTTGGTACTGACGAGGATGTGGCCTGGCCATATGGAGCATAACATTTTTTTCCAAAATGTTAGCAGTCCCTAGAGCTTGCCTGAGGATCTACTTAATGTAAGTGCTTTCTATTCAGTTACCGGTACCTGAAGAGATTATTTTTAGGATTAAGTGCTTTTCAAAGAAGTGTTCTGAGCTGGTAGTATTTTTCAACATAAGATAGGATATGAGCCTGCAATGTGCCCTTGCTACAGAGAAGGCAAACAGTATCCTGTGCTTCATGAGGAGTAGTGTTTCCAGCAAGTTGAGGAAGGTGATCCTTCCCCTCTCTTCAGCATCAGTGAGGCCACACCTGGAGTACTGTGTCCAGCTCTGGACTCCCCAGAGCCCAGTACAAGAGAGACAGGCACATACTGGAGAGAGTCCAGTGCAGGGCCTGATGACAGGACAAAAGTCAATAAGGACAAACTGAAACACGGGATGTACTGTCTGAACATCAGGAAACACGTTTACTGTGAGGGTGACTGAACACTGGTGGCACAGGTTGTCCAGAGAGATTGTGGGGTCTCCATCCTCAGAGATATTCAAAAGCGAGTTGCACATGGTTCTGAGCAACCTGCTTTTGGTGGCCCTTCTTGAGCAGAGGGTTGGACAAGATGACCTCTAGAGATATTTTCCAATCTCAAGCATTCTGTGATTCTGTGACATACCATAGTGCGAGTCTCAGAAGGACCACATGCTCCAAATGCTTTTGAGTTATTGCAGCAGTTTTAAAAGTGGTTGATCCCAATTATACTAAACAGAAAAAAATCCTACAAATGTAAAATTGTCCATAAAGGCAATTAGGGCTTGCACCAATTTCTGTTGTCAGTAATATACAGTAGAGTGATGTGGTTTTTATCATATCTGGCCAATAATTTGTGGCCCAATTGCCATTTATACGAGGGACATTTGCTGACATACTTTTGTCTGCCTTTAGAAAGGCTTGAATGGCTAATACCATAAGGAGAAGACTTTGCAGGTCTCATGTATAGCCCAGATAAAGATGGTTTCAAAGGAAGCTGCTCTGTCCCTCCAATATTTTATTCATTAAGAATGCAACTCTACTACCTTATCAGTTTATTCACAGTAGTTAATAAGATCCCCACTAACTCAAGATTATACCATATTTTTAAAATTATTTTTAGAAATCGATTCTAGAGTACCAAACCCTTGCAGAAGAGAAGAAACAATTTAGCTGCTTCAACACATGCTGAAAGTGACAGCAAGAACTTTGTATATGGCTGTTTGGCATTTCAAAAGCTTTAAAAAAAAAAAATCCATCCTTTTATTCATAAAGCCTTTTCAAAAGATACAAGCCACCCGCTTGCCATTTTCGTATTTATTGTTGTCAAGAACTTATTGATTTCATCCAAACTCTTGATTTTAGTGTCAAGGTGGGGGTGTAACCTATTCAGTATTTGTGTATTTACTGTATAAGAAATGTTACAGTTCTTTTAGCATTTCCTGCTGTGTGATACATTTTTCACTGCATATGGTAAACTTTCAGCTGAAGTCTATAAAGTAAACAGTAAAATAGTATTTCCACTGTAAGCGTAATTAATGTCACATATTGCGGAGAGTGGAAGCAAAATGAATGACCTGAGTAGTGTCATACAAAAAGAGAGGTGTCCACAGCATGGGCTGCAGGTCAGAGGCCATGTAAATATCAGGGTTAGTGGAGAGAGCCATCTGGTTCTGGTAAATCACCTATATGTCCTGAGCTGTGGTTAGTTATGACCAGGTTGCTTTTTGCTTTGTTTTTCTCTAAATGCTGATGTGAAGAATTTTCCCTGATAGCTATAGTTTTTCTTCTCTCTCTTCACCTCTGCAGCTCGTCTGGTTGCTAATATGTTCCTTACCAACCCAAATTATTATTGGGTCTTGATGCTATCTTACTATATGTTAATATTTTTAAATTCGTTTGTGTTTTTCATTCTGTCTATGAATTGAGAAAATAATGCACAGAAAATAAATCAGTAATTTAAAAAAAAATTAAAGCTACAGTTACAATACCTGAAGTAACAAATGTCATATTGTTTTTTGCCTTATCTATTTCGTGATGTGTGTGTGGTTTCAGATTTGTATCTGTCAAATTAGATGTTAATTTCTTAGGTTTTTAGAACATAGCTAAGTATTTGCTGTGATAGTATCTTGTCAGACTTAAAAATTGCTTGTAGCTTTAAATAAATGTTTTACATTTATAATGTAACAATTACCAAATCATTCCCAGAGTTATACTTCTGCCACCATTAAGATTATTTTCTTACTTACGTCTTGACTTACCTGTGTCAGTAATTCCTGTTAATAAGAAATTTCACAAAAATTTGAAGTCTCAAAAGAATAGTCATGGAAAGAAGTAATGCTTTTATTTTTGTTTCATATATAAATATGTCAAAAATTGTGTTGAAATTCTAAATGTTGGAAGTTCTTAAAGAAAAAAAAAAAACAGAATAAAAGTTTTTCTGTCCACCCAAGGTATAGGTGAAGGTCTGATGGCATCTATCTCCATTTTATTGGGAGCTTGTTCAAATGGATAAAATTTAAATGAGTTGACATGCTCTCAATAAAAGCACTCTTCATTGAGAATTTCAAACCACTTTTAATCGTATTGATGTTTCAAACATACTCTTTTTTTTTTTTTTTTTTTCTGTTTTACATGCTTGGGAATACAGGCAGGCTTTATTAAACACTTTTTAAAAAGACTGTTACTGAATAATATTTTTTTAAAGATAGGAGTATGAAAGCTTAGTTAACAGTAAGGACTGTCAAGTGAAATGTATTAACTGAAACTAGCAGAAAATCTGGGTAAGATTAGAGAGCACTGTGGGTCTCCAAGCAATCTGAGTTACAGCATTTGCTGGAGGGATTGTGGAACTCTTGAGACCTTAAATTTCGTCTTCTCAGAAAGCTGTTGAATGTGAACTAGAAAAACTAACTTTTGACCATCTCTCATTGTAATGCCCCCAAACTTTATTGTCTCTCAAAAAGAAAAAGAGCCTGAAAGCAATTTCAAATTGAAGGAAATGCAATGAGACTTAAGAGATTCAGTTCTTGCCTTTTTCACTAGTTTTCTCATTGTCTGTGAAGCTTCTTTCTCTCCCTCCCTGAGCTTCTATTCCTCATATGTACGATGATGCTGATATAGATCTTATTTGTTGTAAAGAGCTTTGCTTGCTTGAGGCATAGATTTGGGATGGGAAGAATGCTGGAGTCCCAACCTTAATTATGAGAGGAGAATGCTTGTTTTAGATGTGAAGAAAATTGTAGTTATCCTGGCAAATCATTTATGGAGGTCCTTTCTTCCCTCCTGCCTTCCCCCATCCCCACTGAGATAGCAGTTTTTTGTTAGATTGCCTTATTTTCAAACACATAGAAGCCATATCAGCCTGCGTAAAAAGCCCTCTGATAACTTTGCCTGATTCTGTTAATTTAAATCCTACTCTTCTGTAGTCATCTTTGTTTCTTAAAGCTTTGGTCAAAGGTATTGCACCCAGTTTTGCTTTCCACCTGTTTTAGCAGCTGGATGCATGTGCAGAGATGCGATCTTCCTAAGAGCTCCTCAATGTGTCAAGGGGAAGCTATTGCATTAATCTTGGTTTGTACTCAGGCAACCACACTTAGAGAAGAATTTTTGAATTGCCTTACTGGGATGATATTGCTATATGTCACTCCTCTCCTACCATTTAAGATTTTTGTATCTAAATGTACCGTTTAGCTTTTTTTTTTTTTTTTCCAAAATGGTAAAAAACCTAGCTTCTAACATGTTTGCTTGTATTCTTGGGTGTCTTTTTTAAAAAGATAAGGTGAATGGAACCAGCATAGGTTTAGAATATATGTAGAGCTGATCCAGAACTAAAAATCCTATTTTGTCTTCAAAATACACAAAATAATATAATTTTATTTTCAGAAAATCAGTAAGCTGGAAGTCAAATCACCTGCCCAGATGTTAACAGCAAGTATTGTGTTGTTTCTCCCATTTGACTAACCATTTGTAATTAAGAACAGTGATCCTTTTATTTCATTCCTTGGTTTTGAAGCTGATTCTTCTTTTGTGGCACTTAGAAAAGAAATGTACCCATTAAGATGAATTTATAGTTGCCTAGAGAATTATTTGCAAGGCATAATCTTGTTCTAAACAGTTTTTGTTAACACTTGTTTAAGTAGATTGCTACCCTAACTTCACAAATTATACCAACAATCTCACCCTCTGGATTTAGTTCATTTGCTCACTGTCTTCTCTTTCATTGTTCTGCTTTGAAAATTTACCTCTGCAAGAGTTTTTCCCAAAGACTAAAATAAATTTTGAAAATGTAAAATGTAAAATTCTTTGATTACTAAGTTTAAGACATCTGTTCCAATAGTACGTTGTGGCCCTAAAATATGAATAGTTAAAAGGTCATTGGCCTGATTGTGATCTAGATTTCATGCCGTGTGTTTACTCAGATTCACCTGTGCCTAGTGAATATGCACAATCATATTTGTTATGGTACTGAAAAAGATAAAAAATTGTAGGAATAGCTAAGAATGAAAATTAAAAATGGCAAAATATAATCAGGTGCAGTTTTGACGTGACTAAATAGTTTGCAGTGCTATGATAGCTTCCCTAATCTTAAGGTACTTGTTCAGTGCAGTGCAAGAACTGATTTCTTTGTAGTTAGTGAATAATGTATCCCATATTACTTTGCATTTGAACTAGAAATCTCATTAATTATCAGAGCAAAGGAGTTAGTTTTAATTGCTTTGGCATGTGGCTCTGGGTTGCTTATAAGTTTCTGTATATATGCATGTGTGTATCGTGGAGTTCACCAGTTTAAGATGTCAAAATTGAAACCTTTCAAAAATTTAATGGAGTACTTCTGTAATCCAGTTATTTTTTGTTTGAGACCCTCGAGTATCCTAATGTCAGAAACCAGGTTAACTTTCAAACTGTACTTCTTGTCTTACCTTGAAGTGTCATCATCAGTCATTTTATATTTACAAGACCTGAATAATGGAATAGCATTAAGTGTATAACACAGTTTTTTTAAGTGTCCATTTAATAATGATTCCTCATCAATAAGATCTGTCAGTCACCTAGTTTAGAGTGTATGCTTTTATAATGTATTTTGAAAGTTCAATAGGATAAAATGACTCAGTCATCAAAAGTTTGTGTGTATATTTGTATATGTTTCTATGATATAATTACATACATATTCATAAATTGTGTGTATGTATTTATGAAGTATATGTGCACTTTATCAACCAGAATTCTTGTCAAAAACCTGTCAGATGTTTTTAGGTGTGAACAGTTTTTTCAAAGATAGTTTGTCTTATTGCATGGTTTAGCAAGGCTCATGCAAGTCCCTTTAAAAAAATATATATTTTAATAACTTACTTCTATTGTTCTGGAATTTCTTTGACTTTTCATGATTTACAAAAGCACAGAACTCACAGCATTCCTCCTCAGTTAAAAATACTTATCTGAAGTAGATATGGTTTAGTATATTTTCAGATAATGATGATAAAAGCATGATACAAAATGGAGATATTTATCAAACATTTAGGTGTTTTTGTCTTAATACTTTTAATATCTCCAGGTACTAATTACCAGATCAACTAGGATTTGTTTTTGTTTTCAATAGTTTAAAAATCAGTTGATGATTTTTTACATGAACATATAAACCAGTAGTCAGAGTGCTGCCAATAATAGTAACTGGCCAGATTAATAACCCTAAAAAATAAAGCCAAAATTGCAATAATATTTTTTTTATGGAAAACAGAAAATTCTTTGAGCCTGTTTGTTATGTATATATGTGCAATTTTTAGAAAACTGAGGCCTTGATCCTTGTGGGAAGATTTGATTTTACATGAATTGGGTCTGAGCAACCTGCCTGAGGTCCAAGGGCAGCTGATGATGTAAGGTTTTATCTTGAACAGTTTCAGAATTAAAATGTTTATTTGGGGTTTTGATTGTAAAAATATTCAATAGATTTAAGAAAAAAAGATTACTGTGGTGGGTTGATCTTGGTTAGCCACCAGGTGCCCACCAAGCCACTCTATCACTCCCCCTCCTCAACTAGATACAGGGAGAGAAAATATGACAAAAGGCTCATGGGTCAAGATAAGGACAGGGAGATCACTCAGCACTTACTGTCATGGGCAAAACAGATTTAGCTTGGGGAAATTAATTTAATTTATTGCCCATTAATAAGAGAGTAGGAAAATGTGAAATAAGAACAAATCTGAAAACCCCTCCCCCCAACCCCTCACTTCTTCCCAGGCTCAACTCACTCCCAGCTTCTCCACCTCCTCTTCCCAAGAGGGACAGGGGGACGGGGAATGGGGGTTACAGTCAGTTCATCATACATTGTCTCTGCCTCTCCTCCCTCCTCATGCTCTTCCCCTGCTCCAGAGTGGGGTCCCACCCATGGGACACAGTCTTTCATTAACTTCTCCATCATGAGTCCTTCCCACAGGCTGCAGTTCTCCACAAACTGCTTCAGCATTCCACGGGCTGCTGTCCTTCAGGAACAAACAGACTGCTCCAGTGTTGGTCCCACGCAGGGCTACAGGTCCTGCCAGCAAACCTGCTTCATCCTGGACTCCTCTCCAGTGGGTCACAGGTTCTGCCAGGATCTTGCTCCAGTGCGGACACTCCATGTGGTCACACACTCTGGCACATCCAGCTGTTCTGACCTGGGGTGCTCCACAGGCTACATGGTGGATATCTGCTTCACCGTGGACCTCCATGGGCTGCAGAAGAACAACTTGCATCACCAAGCCTCACTCAACTGAACAGTATACACTGAGGGAACTGAATATGGTGGTGATGGAGTAAAATGTCATTATATTTAATGACTGTGTTGCAAAGGGCATATTTCATGGGGCCACATTGATAGTTTCAGGTGCAGTGCTACTTCTGGCATTCTCACAATCTGGAAATTGACTTTTACTTTTCAACTATTTCTGATGGTAATAATTGTTTTGCAAGTAATATATAAACTAAGGTCACAAGACAATGGAAATGGTGTAAAAAATCCTAGCTACTTTAAATTTCAAAATGTGATCATGTGTTGTATTTTTGTTACAATGATTGGCTAAGAAAATGTATAGAAACTCATTATAAAGAGGAAGATGGTTAACCATTTCAGGCATTCGCTTTCTAAATTCACAAGAAATTCAGACATAGCTAGGATTAATGCTGCCAGGATACAATGAGGGAGTGATCTAAGGTCTTGAAGCCTGGTGACACTGCTCTGGGAGGACTGAGAAATGCCATTGAGGGAAGTTCTGTTTGTAAAGGTTCCCTATGTAAATAAGCTGTTAAACATTACTTTTAATAGAAATTACAGGGGGGAAAAAGCAATTCTGATTGAATAGAAAAAAATTACAAAGTGCCTGTTTACTAGCTTATTTAAAACCTGCTTTATAAATTCATTGTTTCTCTTTTGACTTATTTCAGTGATATGTATATTGTTGCTGTAATATGTATGTGTATTCTATGAGTTTTGACTGTAACTATTCACAGTGAGTTAATTAGTATGTCATTCACTAGCAAGTGCGTGGGAAAACCCCAAGAGTTTTACTATGGATAAATATATAGGAATACAAATGTTTACATAAACATTTTTGAGCTTTACATTTTAAAAATATTATTAAATATTATTAAAATATTATTAAATCAATATTCATTTGATCCTTCAAAGAGATTTAATCTGTTTTTTTTTTAATTTTAAATTGAGTCAACTGACCCACTTTTGTGCATTTTTAACTTTCTTTTAGTGGAAGTAAAGGCAGTTTTTAAGTGTAAAACTGATCATTCTATCTGTTTTATAAGTTTGCTGGGGTTTTGTTTGTTTGTTTGTTTTGGGTATTTCTTTTTGTGTTCTGGGTTTTTTTCCTCCTCCTGAGCACAAAGGCTATTAAACCAGTCTTTTTAATGGGCATGTTTCGGGAAGAATTTTTACACAAATGGAACAAGATTGCTCTAATTTCATTTTTAAGTCATGGAGAAAAGTTAATACCTTTGAGTCTAAAAGCAATATGACAGCTGCATATGAACATAAATGTCTGTAAAAGAAAGTTAAAGATGTAAAAAAAGTTAAATGGTTTCTTATTAAATGTCATAAACATTTTTGTTCTAAAGAAGAATTAACAACTTCTTTAAGTAGTTTGCAAACACTTACTGCTTGCTTGTATGCTAGAAGAACTTAAACTGGTTCAGGAAAAGAACAGATGATGGTAGCACCCATACCTCCTAAAGGGCAAAATTAAAGTTTTGAATGGTTTTTGTGTTTGTTTTTGTGTAATATATGGTATACACGATGGCGTACTTTTGTTTAAAACATGGATTTATGTATAAAAGTATAAATTATTAATTTAATTTACTAACTGTACTGAAAGAGTGATAATTTCATTTATTAGAAATTCATTTCTAGAAATTTCTGACACTTCTTTGCCCATAGAAACTGATTTTCTATATGTTCTCAGATAATATTAATGTAATCATCCATCCCTGGAAAGGTGATGGTGTCTCTAGGCATATCAGGGATA
>NW_010102966.1:0-39902 GCF_000699245.1 Pterocles gutturalis
GGGGGTCAGGGCGAGCCCCCCGCCAGCACTGTCGCCTCCGGTCCCGCGGCTTCGTGATTCAGCATTTCTGCCCGGAGCTGTACGGGACGGGGTGCGCCCTCGGGGGGAGCTTCGGCGCCTGCTGCCGCCGGGGTAGTGCCGCGGCCCCGCGCGGTGGAAGTTCGCTGGGGAAGAGGGAGGATGAGGAGCCGCTCCGGGGAGGCACGTGCCCCCCGCTTCCCCCGCCTTTGGGGAACAGATGCCGCCTCTTCCCCAGGCTACCAGGGGATAAAAGGGAGAAGCGAGCCTTTCGGAAAGCTCTTTAGGCTGAGTTCGCATTGAATTCCCCGTGAGTTCCTCCTCTTGCTCATCCCTCTGCTTTATCTCCAGTACTTTTCTCTGCAATTGAATGATCGTACCAGAAACTTCCCCGGTGCTGTTTTGGAGCAGCCCCATAGTCATTCCCTATCTTTCTTTTTAAGGCTAAGCGAAGGGGTTTGCCTTAAAGGTACCGCTCCGTTTCTTGCAGGGAGCCTGGCAGCGGCAAGCCTCCTGTCAGTCCCGGAGCTCCCCGCCAGCCTCGGCTGCTTCAGATGTTCCCCGAGTACCGGGCAGAGGAGTTCAGGAGGAGTTTGGGTTTTAGAGGAATAAAGAGAAGTTGGGTAACGGCAAAGTAACTGACAATTGCCGTCGCTTATCCTAGAAGGAAAATCCAGCTGTCTTTTTTTTTTTTTTTTTTCTCTCTCCGAGGAGAATAATGTGTAGTAGGTAGCTTAGTTACAATTCATACAGTTTATCACACTTTCCGTTAGCTTGTTTTATTCTGGTGAAACACAAACCGTGGTGAATGTTTTACCACGTTTTAGCATTTAAAAATGATACGGGTGTTTGTGGGGAACTGTGCTGTAGAACTAGCATATCTGGGTGATGTTTAGCACTCGGGTCCTGTTTGTAGCTGATAAATAGATGCTCATTACAAACCTATGGCAGGCATAAGGAACAAACTATACAGACAGTGGTTAAGTGCCAGGAGGAGGTGTTACTGCTGGCTAGAACCTGTTAGACTGCTAATTGAGTATTTATTATAATACTCGATATTTATAAATAACATTTCATGAACTGTCTGAGAACTGCGTGTTAATGTGAGGCAAGAGCAGTTTCGGGGAATGCAGCATCCCTTCCGCACTCCCATGGAGCACTTGCCGCCCTTCCCTTCGGTTGTAAGGGTGGGTGGGCTTGGAGCCGAGAGCGAGCAGTATCGGCTGTCTGGGGAAGCACGGCTGAATGGGCATGGGGTGGGGCATCCCTGATAAAGCAGAACTGTGAACAGCACAGACCCTTGTAGACTGGGTTGCTTAGGACAGGTTTTGTACCTTCTCCTTGAAGGGGCTATCAGCAGGTTTCTGTAGAGAGTGAAGGGGATGTAGGCAGCCATGGGCAGAGCTGGCTTTGTGCACACACAGTGCCTTCTCCATTGGGTGTGCAGCCAAACTGTTGTGGTTTGGAGTTGTCTGATTAATCCATTCCTCCAGCAATACGGCTGGGGGTAATTTAAGAGGTGAGTGAACCTGTGTGTATCACCACTGACCGCATTGCATGTGGTATTGGTGATGGACTTGGCCTAGATCAGGTTGCAGGACTGAGGTTACATTATGCTAATTAGCAAAAGAATCTTAAACTTTAATAACGGAATGGAAACTAAATGCTTTAGTTCCCATTTCTGTGTCTTGACTCTGACCTGGTTTTGCCTTTGCTATTTAAAGGGGTGTGTGTGTGTGTGTGAAGCGCTGTCTGCATCTAAGTCCTTTTTGGAAATTAGTGAGACTAATTTTGTGAGCAAGATTTCATCCTCAAGTGCTTATACTAGCTGTACAGCTAAGACATAGGGTTAAAGGCAGGGAGTAATTTGTTCCCCTCTTGGCATTGCATTTGGAATGGGGAAGGAATCGTTTATCTTCCCTGGTTGCAGAGGAAGATTATTTCCACTGCGTCCCAAATACCCTTCCAGCTCTTCAGTTTCCACATTCTTCTCGTTTAATTTCTACCAGTCGGGTGTCAGAGGAAGATCTGTGTGGAGTGGATTCTCCAAACCCAGTGCTTCCAGAGAGGCTGCAGGGAGCTCTTGCCAAGTGACACCAAGCCTGCGGTTGAGCTGTGCTCTGCCTGCCTGAGCCATTTGCCCCTGACTTGCCCAGCAGGCGGTTGCTGGTTGCTCTCTAACCTCTTGCAGAAGGAAAAGAATTTACTCCACTGCTTGAAAAATGCTCAACAGAAATAGAGTTTTAAAAAACAAGATTCATTTCCATTCTGTTAATACTTTTGTTAGAATTTGGTGCATCTACTTAGTATACTTGAGAAAACTGTGTGGATCTGCTGCAGGATCTTGCTGAGGAAAGGAAGTGGGGACCAAAGTATTCTGGTCTCTATTTTTTTCTTTATTTGCTTGTTTTATTTTATTTTTTTTTCCTGTTGTGCTGATTTGGCCTAATCCAAGGCATTTTAATAGTAGCATGATTCTTTATACCTGCCTAGTGTCTCTGCTTCTGTTGCATGAAACTCATCTGTAAAGGCTTGTTTTGAGTCTTGCTGTACTAAGATTAAAAATCTGGGAGATCTCCAAACTGCATGTACAGAACAGATGTGAAGGATGGGCTGAAATTTATATCTACATATCCATCAGTCTACAGAAACTTCTGTCCTTTGTGGCTGTGAAAGTACGAGGAAGGACTCATGATGCCCTGTGGACTTTTCATTAGGCTGAACATATCCTGCATATATGCTATGTATTCTTGAAATGATCTCAATTAAAAAAATTTATCACCCGTCTGTCAGAAAAATCGTAAGCAGACATTGCTGAAATATTGTAACAGTAGTACAGTGTCCCTCATGTAATGGAAATCTGAAATGACAGTCCTCATTCCAGTAAACTAATGCTCTGGAGCCAAACAGTGAGAAAAGCTTGAGTATTTGACATTATTCACACTGGATCTGTCAGTAGGGATGATCAGAAGAAAATGAGAGTGGCCCACGTTACTGGAACCGTTAAGCAAAACTTAAAATATTCACAGAACTGTTGTATTGTTCTTGTGTGGGTTAATATCAGAAGGCAAAAAAAGTCTGCCCATTAACTGATGGATTAAATAATGTTTTCTTTGTGCCTTTGAACTTCTCTCACCATCCCTAGTACATGGGTAACTGTTAGGTGACAGGTCTAGCCGAACTCCTCATCTATGCGGGAGCTGATAGTCAGTTTTGCTTAGTCTATAGGAAAAACTTACTTCATGCTCTCTTCTCCAGCACTGTCACTCAGAGATGTTTACTTGCAGCTATTTTCTTCTCCAGGAAATGATTCAATATACTTCTTTCTAAAGAAGGCGACTTTTTGGATAGGCTATACTATTTCTTCGTGTCTTCCATAAAAAATGCTAAGATGAAGGGTAGAAAAAAAACCAAACCAACAAACCCAACAACTGACAGTTCTGTAATTCACTCAGGATTTTATATTTAAACTGTGTACTTTCTGTCTTACACCTTGTCTCCACTAACAGAAGTTCAGTGAATCATTTATTCCCTCAGTAGCACTTAAGTTACTCTTTGGTTCCAGTGGTGTTGCAAAAAATACTTCTCAACTGTTGAAGCAGAAGGTGCAATCCTCCTTGCTGTCTCCCTCCCTCTTTCGCTTCTTGCCTGCCAGATCTCCATTTAGATAGAGTTTTCAGCCCAGAAACAGACAGGTGATGGAGGTTTGATGTAGTTGGCACCGCAGCAGACTTAGCCTGGAGGTGTGCACTGGCAGGAGATTGGGAGAATGAAGCCTTTTGAAAAACCCCCAATGCCAAAGTTTGAAGACTTTTAATCAGAGATCAATCTCCTGGTTTTGCAGGTGGTGGAACAAAGGCCCAAGGAGAAGTGGCCCCCTTGGTATTGGGGTGGAGGGCACTGCCCAGTAAGGTGCTGGTGAGAGAGGTACCTCAAGTAACAGCTCACTGGGGACAAAAGACTGGGCAAAAAGGGAAAGGTAGTGTCAGGTTTAGGCCACGTAGCCATTATGGAGACTCAAGAGGATGACATTGGGCAGAGACTCACAGGAGATGCCTGGTTGTTCTTGAAGGAGGTGGAAGTCAGTGTTTACTGGGAATGTGCCTGGCTCCAGGGGAAAGGTGCGAGAGTGCCCGCTCCACCGGCTGCTGTGGGGTGGCTCTGGTGGCCCAGGAGGAGAGGAGCTGAGGGAGATGGGCCGTCAAGGAGAACTCGACTCTCCCACCAGAAAGGACATGAACACACAATTTGCACGCAGAACCATCCTACTAGTACTCTGTCTGGAAAGAAAAAATGGGGAAAAAGGTAAATTAAAAAGCCCAGGCTGTGCTCAGCTGCTGGCTGCAGAATGGATGACCCACTGGCTCTCCTGCTGAGGCTCTCCTGCTGAGGCCAGTGATGGCTTGGGCACATACATGCCTAGGAAGTAAATGGGACCCTTCAGCAATGGTTCAATATTCTGTGTGGGCACTGAGAGCCTAGTATACCAGTGACTTTGGATCAAAGCCTTAAGTGACTCTGAGCTGGGGTTAGTTGTAAATATACAGCCAAAGAGAGCATTAATTCAATAACTCACTGCCAGCCTTGTGGTCTGTCTGGTTGCTTACAGCTGATCCTTCAGTTTTTTCAGCTGTGTCAGTGGCATCAGTTTCAAGGACAGGGAGCTTAAAAAATACAAAACAATGTGGGGAAGGTTGTTCTTGATTTAATGCTGTATTACAGTTTGACATCACAGGGCAATATAGTGGAGCTATAATATGTCAATTTAAATACACAGTGCACAAGTGTTTTCTTCACTTGCTACATCTACGTTAGGGCAATATCACAATGTTTAAGATTGTGTCAGTATTTCTCCTGTCAGCTTGGTCTAATATTTCTACCCTAGCTATAGCAATCACTCTCCATACTGGTACTAGGATACCTGTCATGAAATTGATGTAGCACTGGTGTAGCCACACTGGGCGAGCTGGAGTTTGTGAAGAGAGGCAGTTGCTTTTATTAGACTGGTTGTGTTACAGCTGGAATATACAGACACCTTTCTAGGCACGTAAGTTTTTATTCTGACCCAGAGCAGAGTGGGTTTATTCTGACCCAGGTCAGAGCTGCCATTTCAGGATTTCAGGTCTGGGAGAGGGTGCGTGTGTCTCAAAGCTTGGGTTTTTTCCCCAGTTCCAGGTGTCTCAAAGCTTGGGGTTTTTCCCCAGTTCCAGGTGCACAGAAGTTGTCCTGCCCCTCCCTCCCCCTCAGCCCCACCTTGAATTTTTGTAGCAGGTGTCTGATGGTTTTGGTTGTAGGTTTGGGCTGTGTTTCTCTTGGAGGACCAGCAGTGTTGCCTGTGCTCCCTGGAAGGAGGCCAGGGCTCCTGGGGAGGATGGGGGGAAGGTCCCTGCCCAGGGAGGGAGGCTGCAGGCCTGCTGGGGGGTCCCTGCCACCGTGCTGCTGGCAGCCAAGCCCAAAGGTGAGGATCTGCCCAGGAGGAGAGATGTGTGCAAAGCATGTTGGACTTCTGCCTAGTCACAACATTTTCTCAGTCCTTAATACTTAACAAAATCTGTCTGTCTCTTGAATGAAAATCTTTTTATTTTGAGGGGAAGAGTTCCCTAAAAGGTCTAGGCAGATTCTCCTGAAAGACATAGCTGATATGAATCCAGTCAGGCCTATGTTTGCTCCTTGCTTCAGTGATGTTTTGCCTCTATTTAACACCTACCAGTTCCTGGGCATTTTCTCTGGCATCCTATTCCTCTTGCACAAATGTCACCCTTGATTTTCTTTTGTCTTCTTTTACCTGAAAGGCTCGGCTTTGGTCCAACCTTCTTCCCCACAGGAGCATTCCTGTCAATACTCTTTAGACTCCATGAAAATAAAGTGCTCTGGCTGCTTCTGGTTAGCTAAAGGCATTTCTCTGCGTTTACTCGCTCTGTTTCTGACTGCTTTCCTGGGCTTCCTCATTTATCATCTCTCAGATTTAAAGAAAAAAGGGGGGGGAAAAAAAAGGGCTATTCTCTTTTCACTCACTACACTTTTTTTATTTTTTTTTATTTGCTTCTGTATAAATTAAAATAGCACTTCCTTCATGGTCTGCAGCTCAAGCTGAAAGATTAGCAAACTTATTTCAAATTTGGTGGAAAGCTCTTGTACCCAGTTTGAAATACTGTCTTGATTACGTCTAATAACTTTAGACTAGATTTCTGTTAGCGTTGGTTTTTCTTCTTGATGAGTGACTGTCCTAGCTTGGTTCTGATCACATCCCCTGTCTTCCTCTCTACTCTAGGAAGAGGACTGCTTGATGGCTGCTAAAGAGTTCTGTGAGATGTTAGTTTCCTTCAGTACATTGCTCTTGCCAAGACAATACTCAAGAAGAACTGTGAAGACAAACTCTTTTGTTCAAAATATGGGTAAAATGGCACCTGGTTTGTCAGTTTATAATTTGCCATCATCTGGCTTTTTTTTTTTTTAAATTTTCCAAGACTGTTTGAAATATAAAGCTGTGAAAATGATGCTTTCAGTGTTCTTAAAACAGAAATGATCATCAAACCACGCTTTCTAGGGTTTCATTAGAAATTTTTGCCCTGGCATATTTACTGCTTCCAAGGTGCTGCTGCTTCTCAGTCTAATTGTGATTTCTATTTTGTTTTCCTAACCCACTGGAAAGCAATAACCTGCTTTGAATGCCAACACTTAACTAGTGCTCTTGTAAGTGATGACTATTGTGCTCTAAGGGAATTGCTATAGCTTAGGAATTGATATGGCCTCTGTCTTCTCACCCATCCCTGTTATAGCAAATCAAGGAACAAACCATTTAAGCCTTACCGTCCATTTAAATCTGAGGCATTGTACTGTACTATAAAAAGATTATCAGCACGACGTGCTGCTGCATCACGGTGCAAGCTCTGCTCCCCTTGTGCTGGCCATTGCACAAATGCTGCTGCAAAGGGGGCTTATTTTCTTTTTACTACGACAGGTTTTTCATTAATCTTTGAGCTGTTTCCATGTAGAGCTTCAACTATTTTTGCCACTGATGCAGCTGCACCATTCTTGGAGTGCAAATGCTCATTTTCCTGGCATGCAGTAGATGCATCTGTGGACTTTATAAGGAGATCCCATCATGCACTGAAATCGGGCATTAGTTTGCATAAAGTTTGTCATTTATATCACAGAATTCCAAAAGGAAGGGAAGATCACAGGAAACTTAATCCATCCTTGTATGTTAGATTAATTTATATAAATCTGCATGTGAGCCTTCCTCTATAAAAACTGTGGGGGTTTTATGAGGTGTGGGATGCTCTGAGACTTTCCATTAAGTGTTACTTGCTGTAACAAATAACCCTTATTATCCTGTGCATTTCTATTTCATAATGTGTTGTGTTTTTTGTGAGCCTTTTGAAAATAATAAACCAGATTAAACTAAACAAGAGCTGCCCAGGGATAATAACAAAGTCTATAAAAAGAGAAACTCTCCAATTATGGCTTACAATATTATTAAATCATAAGCCTTAAAAAAGGTTGAATGAGTCTTCGTGTGTACAACTGCATAAAACCCTCTATACTAGAGCCTGGGGGTGCTGGTGATCATATGCCATAACTGGATATGTATGGGATTTGTCTGTGAGCCCATACTTGTGTGGCACAGACCCCTCTGGTTCTGGGTCTGTGAGGATGAAGTCACCAAATTGCTCTTGTTTTCTGGGCCCTCTGTACAGGGAATTATTTACCCAAGGAGATGTGTCCCTGCATGATGACTTACCTAGAGGAGCAGTAAGTGCCTGTGGCTTGAGAGTAGCATATTGCACAGCCCCTGCTCTGCAAATGTCATTCTTCAAATGAGGTGGCTGTGCTGGGGGAAGGGAGGGCAAGTGGTTAAATGGGGATGCTGAGATATGTTGCTTATTCCTTTAACAGCAAAAGTGATTTGCTCTCTTCTGGAGAGCTCTTTTACAAGGTCTGCTCAGTGAACCTTCAACAGCTGGTGCCTGTGAAAGTGTCTTTCTGAGGGCAGAGCTACGTAATTCCTTTTCCTAGAGTGGATGGTGGAGGAATGGAAAGGCTGCTGTAGGTGGCATGGCAAACTACACTGCTGTTCCTGGAAAACATCCAGTAGCCTTAACAAAATGAAGAGATTTCCGTGTTAGGGCACATGCCTCTTGGTATACTTCCTGCTTGGGCATACAGTTTGGGCAGCGCTCTGCCTTGGGTGTGACATGCTGCAACACTTGGACACAGAGACTGGTGTTGGGACAAGAGTCTTTGCTAGAATACATGTTGCAGTGCAGCCTTCTCTGCCCTGATGGGGCATATGTTCAGTGCTGGGATCTCTGTAATGAATTTTTATTTTGGTGGTGGCTTGGGTGTTGCTGATCAACTCTGTTGGAAGATAACCAGCAATGTCACCTACTGTCAAGAGACCGCTCCTTCCCCTCCTTTCCCCTGGGTCTTTTGAGGGCCTTTGCATTTGAACTGCCATTCATTCATTCTTGGTAGGCTTAGTACGCTCTTTGTCTCTAGGGACTCTTCCAGCACAGGTGTTGAAGCAGTGCAAAACTTTAGTCTCCAAGTGTTTCAGGGGCAGCTCCCCTGAGGAAAGACCTCCTCGTCTGAGAATGGTGGTGTCTCCTCTTTCAAGTGTCTCCATTCCTAGAGATGTGTTCACTTGCTTTATTCAGCCTCAAATCTTTAGAATACTATTTGCCAACACCTTCCTTGTTTGACAAGCAGTCATTTCAAAAAGCCTGGCCAGCCCAAAGTGTCTGCTCTCCTAGCTGTGTGCTCTACCAAGGCTGTAACATGTATCCTACAAGTTGTACTTCATCTCAGACATATGTTAGGATCTTTGTGCAGCAGTGACTAGGGTCTTGAAATAGTAGGGCCTGAGCAGTGAGGCCCTGAACCATGTCTGACCTCTAGATGAACCTCACAACCTAACAATGTACCTAATACGTGTAATATTGATCACATGCAATGTATTACCTTATGAATATATGCTAATTTATAAAAGCTTTGTTGTAACGTTTATAGACCATTGCTGTAATGCTTGCTGTGTAAGGTTAGTCATCAGAAAGGTGCTGGTTGTGTAACAGTAGCCACACTTGTTAAAAACAGACCTCTAGGCAAAAGAAGGTGGCATCTATATGGTGGATGCACTGTATGGAAATCTCCCAATTGCTGGGAAAGGTTCTCCAAATCCTCACTGCAAGCAGGCTCCCCAGCAAATGTGGATCTGGATGTTAGTAACGTATTATTAGGACAACTGGTGATGTATCTTTCTTAATCACTATCACTAACTGTGTAGTAATGATTAGGTGCATTACCTTATTTTATGCTTGCTATGGTAGTTTGCTTATTATTTTGCTGCTTTACCTTATCTTGCTTTGATTTATTTTCACTGTATTATTTTCCTCATTATTTTGTTACTTTAAACATAAGTAAAAATAAGCTTAATTCTTTAATTTTGTGCCTGTGTCCTTTGTGCTAACCCCGTCGATTGGCAAAACAGGTCTTCCAGCCCACATGATGCTGCAAATTAGAAATGATGGTAGTATTAGTGTCTTTTGGGCTTGCAACTTAACAAATGAAAGATTTTCCCTGTTTGTGAGCCAGTTTAGATATGGAAACATAAGGACAAACCTCTCCTCCTGTAACAGAGTACAGTTATTGCCTCAGAGCTTCTGTTCATGAATATTATGTTGGAAAAACACTACTTCTTACTTAATTTTGAGATTCCTATCTCTGCTTTACTTTATTTGTTTGCTGAGCTGTATACCGTGTATAATTACTACATGACTCCGTGATAATGGTGCTGCCAGTGAACAAAGACAAGACTGAATCTCTGTAAAAGTATTAAACTTTATGAAGGGAGAAGTTGTTTTTGTTGATTTACCTATCCCTTCCCACTCCCTTGCCCAGAATTTGCTCCATAGTTGCTTCGCAGTGGAAGAAATTTGGCTTTGCATAGTAGGCTGCTTTTGTTTTTTTCCCCATGGGTGGATGAGTGTGCTGGAGAGCTTTGCAAAGTTCTTGTGATTTGGATTAGGGCTGTTTGGAGCCCCAGATTTGCTCATCCGTTTGACATACAATAAATTCAACCACTGCTAACGTTTCAAAATCATTCTGCTGGGATTGTTTCAGGACAAAAGAATGTTTCCTTCGTTGCAATGTGGCCCAATTTCTTATGACAACGAGCTTTAGCAGCAAAAAATGCTGGTATGAATATAGCACCTGCAGACATTCACGTTCAGTGTTCATGGACCACCGAAGATGGTATTTAAAACACACACTGTGGTATGCTTGCAGTCAGATTTTGCTGTTTAATGGAAGGCTTATCTGAATACATGGTGCTGTTATGTTTGTGGTTTGTTCTCCTTTTTTTTTTTTAAATTTTTTTTTAAAGGATTACAGAAGGGAATAGCCAGGCTTTGAGGCTGATGCTTTTACATAACTGTTTTCAGTAACTTACATCAGGTAACTCACAGTTCACAAGCCTTTTTGACTTGATGTTTGCCTCAGGAAGGGGTGTGACGAACACACCCTGCCTTTGGGATAGGTGACCTGCTGGGGGGGCAGGAATATTGATCCCCTATGAAGTTCTGACTCTTCTGCCAGTAGACCTGTTTTGCAGGATGGAAAGTGATCAGACGTGATCCGTGGAGACTAATAAAAATTTTTTTCCAAGAATGTTGTCAGATGTTGTGTCTTTAGTGATTGGTTCTCACATCTTGGCCGAATCAATAAATAAATGAGAATCTCTTACATTTTGGTGCATGTGTTTGTAGCCTGAGCACTTGTTCTCACTGTCCTCACCTGCCTGCATCTGCTTTCTCCAGAAATCAGGTCGCTAGAGCACACTTTGGCATTTGGGGGCGAGCGGTGGTGTCGACTGTGCTCCATCTTGCTGATTTACAGCCAGAAATTATTAGTTTGTATAAAGAACAGGTCCTGCAGGTGGTCCCTGCCATTGCACACATCTGCAGGTGCCTGTGAGTGGGACCTCGGGCTCCTCTGGGGCACGGCGGCCCTGTGCTGCCCCTTGTTCCCTGCAGTGTGCTGAAAACAAGATTTAGGCCTGGGGGTTCCTACTGCTGCAGCTTATTTACAGCTGAAACTCTGCCTGGGTGTCTGTTACTGCCATTCGTTGTGGTTTGTCATTCTGTGCTGGTGGAAATGAGGGAAAGTGATGTATGCCGCTGCCCTGAAGTGGCTTGCAGGAGAAATGGGGGGAAAAAAAAGAAAAAGACCCAACTCTTTGTGTATTCTTGAATCACACAGACTGATGTCCTGTCAAAATGTAGCTGCATCAACCCATACTTCAAAGAGAAAGGTCAAGTCATGCTAAAAATCTCACTTTTCCACAACTCTCTGAGTTTCAGCTATTGCCTCCACAAACTTTCCAGTGGGAGCAGAAAAACACAAGTAAGTCTCCTGGTCTGGTAAAGTTAGATTGGCCTGGAAAATGCAGACCAGGACAGATAGTCCTCTGTTGCTTATGAGTAAGGAATGTAGAGAGTATTTATAAAAAGCATATGTTGTCTGGCCCTCGTAGACACACCGTACCTCCTCTGTCTTACAAAAAAACCTAAGGTCCTTGCATAGTAGCAACAACTCTGTGGCTTTGCTGTTACATCATGTATGTCAGGGGAGACCTGGAGTCTGTTAGTAACAACAGGAAGGATTGTTGTTCCTTTAGCATGTTTACAACCACATGCAAAATATTTAGATTGAGTCTTTTTTTTCACTGGATGTCCTTTTTTTTATTATTATTATTTTAAATGCCCTTCATCATTAGTACTTCCAAATTCCTTGTTAATATATGGACTCTTCCCTAGATAGAGACACCATTTGTGTATATATGTGCATGTGTGTGTATATATATATGTTTGTCCAAATTTACAGATGCAGTTAATTCTAAAGAGAACCAAGTTATCTTCAACTGCGTGTAAGGCAAAGCCTGTCACCAGCTGTTAAGCAAGCTGTCTGTAAAAAACAGCGACCAGAAAAATGTGTTAATACATGCTGTAAAACAAATGTCATAACAGCTTGTTATTTTTTTTTTTTATGATTGACACAAATAATGAACCCTAATTGTTTCATTGAGTCTAGGGTGATGTTAACCAAGTTACCTTTAACATCAATGTCCTTATAAAAATGATGCTACTATTAGGCCATCTTCTTAGTGTCAGTAAAAAGTTAAAGTGATATCAGGAAAGCATTTAAATAAATGCTTAACCTTCAGGATGTGAAAAAATTTTGAAAGATAAATGGGAATAAGTGCGCCTGTAATGCCAAGCAGATGCTCCATCTCCTTACTGAGTCCTTGTCTTGGCTGTTCCCAAGCAAAAGCATCTACTCCATAGCAGAAAATAACTACCCACATTGTAAAGCTGCCACGTGGCCGAGACAACCGCAAAAGGTGCCAACAGGGCAAGTGCCATGCTTCTGATGTTGGCCACTGTTATTTGCTGCTAAGGAAGGACAGATATTGTCTCACTGCAGTAAACTTTACCGGGAGGGCACAAGACTCTCTCATCTCTGTGTCAAGAAGGTTGCCAAATTCAACCATGTATTTTAAAAACTGGGGAAGTGGTTTCTCTTTAATCAGATAAAGCAGAAGTTCAGAGTGATTTTCACTAATTAGTTTAATAGCACTTAACATTAGAAGACTGCAAATCAGGCCAAAAGCATAATTTAGAGTATTTTAAAGATGTCCTGAATTACAAGAGCTCTCCTGTCTAGTAATTCTGTTTTGTTTCCTTACAGGTTAAACATATTGCTGGCTGGTATGAACCCCTTCTATTTCCATGCAGTGAATGTAATTTTACACTGTCTAGTGACTCTCGTGCTGATGTACACTTGTGACAAAGCTGTGTTCAAGGACTGTCGACTTGCTTTTGTCACGGCGCTGTTCTTTGCTGTGCATCCCATTCACACTGAGGCTGTAAGTATGTGGCACAAAAAAAAAAAAATGGTGACACAGAAGCTGAAAATAAATGCATGCTTTAAATTTTTTTTTTTTTTTTAAAGAAACCTCTGAGTCATACAGAGTATGGTATTTGTAATTTTTGCTGTGGAGGAGCAAAGGTGAGAATACACTATATTTAAAATAATTTGCAGGAATCATTAAGAAAGGAAGTGTATCCATACTTGCCATCTTTTTGCTCAGGCACTAAATTCTAATTGATGGTCCTAATCAGCGATGCTGGGAATAAATGGACACTCATTCAGCTGATGAAAATGTCAAGTCTCTGGAACCAAAGACCTTAGTGAGGCCGCGCTGTCCTGCTGGGACATTGTTGCATGCCTTCAGTCGTCTCCTATAGTCATCAGTTTAAGGGAGAAAAAGTGAAGGGAGCCTTAGTGTGTATTCTGGATGAAATCTCTCAGAGAGAGGTGATGTGGCCCATGGATTAATTTACGTTGATTTCGGTTAAAAGCTAGGAGTAGCATCTTCAGGAAAAAAATTGTTAGTTTAATAAATGTCATGGTAAGGTTACAGAGCAACAGCTCATTGGATATTTTTTTGTTTGCTACAAGAAAACATTTAAAGACATATTCATGCTAAAACTGCAGTCTGTTAGCGTGGGGATGTACTTCTGCAGATAAAATGAGTCTTGCTGTCTTTGGGAAGGAAATACGATGTCTAGCTGTTCATACTTAAATAAATGTGCTCGTTAGCTGAGATACCATTGGCATCACACGCTCTCGTTAGGAGCCTTTGTAAATGAGCGAGGGAAACGGCTGCTGCGGCTGAGAACTTTTGAGGAGAGATTACCTTAATAACAAAAAGCCATGAGCTTTACAGTTACTCCCTGTGCCGTCTCATGTGAACTAATCAGCTAGGCTCCTTTTGATAATACAGCTTTATATTATAAGGGAGGTTTTAGAAGAGGCATTCTTTGAGGTTATTTTTGACAGAGTCAGAATTTAAAAAGGTTAAAAAAAAAAGCCAGAGCACTGAATATAGCTTAATTAGGTAATCTCAAAAGAGGTGAAATTTCAAAGCACCTTTTATTTGCTTTATGAGCAATTTTTAGATATTTATGGATATTTTGTAAAAAGAGTGTTTATACATTCTTCTTCTGTGTTCCTCTTCTTATAAAAAGATTTGGTTAATTAATATCTAGAAAAAAACTCTCGCAAACTCAGATTATTCAGAGAGAGAATAAGTGACATACCATTCTGTCACTTTTTTGGTGATAAAGTTTATCAAAATATTAATTATTAACTCATTCTTATATAATAAATCATCTCCAAAGAGTTACTCTTTCATTAGTCTTTTTCTTTAACAAATCTCAGTTCTAGGATTTGGATGTGTTTCTCATTTAAGCCTTATTATACAAAATTAAAACAGATCCCTAAAATTGGCATTTCCCTATGCAACTTTATATAATTTAATCTTATATATTTAATGTTAATAAGAATGTAAAATATGATGTGACTCTTGGCTTACTCATTGTTTTTGCCAAGTGAGAAGTGCAGCAGACAAAACTGAGCATATCCTCCACTAACCAAGTAACATTTCAATATGTTGAGGGAGGGTGATGCTGAAAGAGAAAAAGCTTATAATAGTAGCAGCTGTAACAGTCACTGAATGTGCATGCCTTTTTATAGATGTGCTTTTACACCTGTGTGTGTCTGTTCCTTTTAGGTAACAGGTATAGTAGGCAGAGCGGATGTCCTCGCGTGTCTACTCTTTCTGTTGGCTTTTCTCTCCTATAATAGGTATGGATCCTTTCTATCAGTTGTGATAATATGATGAGATGCTCTAGTCTGTGGAGGAGGCAAAGGGGAAAACTAACAGTTTTCAGCTGGTGTAAGTGTACTTAGGGTATGTGTGAGTGCCCTGGCCCCTGTTTCCAGCCCCAGTGCCAAAGAAGTGACACTTATGAGAATGAATAAACATAAAAAGAGAAGTCAACAATTAAGGTCCCCTCTTTCATTGACATTACAGCTGACTGTACACTAGAGGAGGGCTTGAAGAGCTAAAAATTATAAAGAAATGTTTTCAACAGAGACAAATTGTATGTAAAGAACGGACACATGCCTGCCTCTGGAATACATCCTGTGATTGTGACACTCCAAAAATACGCAGTCTGGGGGAGTTAAGGATTGTGTCTAGACCATTAGTCATAATTTTCAGATGAAAATTTGGCACCATTATCTGGTCTGTGTCCTAAAACTGTAACTGAACAAGTATAGATTAGAAATTACTGGGATGGGGTTTCTGCCCCTTTTGCGTTGTTATTTCATTTAGGAATAGCACTGTGTCATCATGGCCACATGGAAAAACTGTTTATGTCCCTCTTGGGATGTTTGCTATACATCTATAATGCTGTTTTCATCAGAAGGTTTCAAAGGTGTAAAATGGGTAGTGACCACACAGGAATCAGCTTGTTTGATTTTTGTTTCTTTCTTACCTTGTTCCCTCTCATCCCCACCCAGCCTATTAATGATTAGGACACATCTTTGACCAAGGGGAGTGTGGGTGGGATGGAGGAATTTTTGCTTGCATGGTGCGTTTTATCACATAAGGAAAAATAAGCATGTGTGTTCTAGATGACAAAAAGCAGGTGTTTTCTCTGCACTTTCTGTCTTTGTACTTACCCTGCCTTCCTCTGACTGTTTTAAGTCCACTTGTCTTTTTTCCTTCTCTGCTTGAATTCTTGGTGCACCTCTCAGTGTTTGTGTTTGCCCTTCCTCTATCTAAACCTCTCTTCATGTATCAGCAAACAGTGTAGATTGTTCGTGTCATTATTACCAGGATCTTAAGAAATTAAGGAAAAGAGACTCAATATTTGTGTGAATGTAGTGAACATGAAAATAACAGAGAAGTTAAAAGTATTTGTGTTAAATCTATTTTTCAGGAGTGTGGATCATCTTTATGTCGGGGAACATTTCCCTCCCACTGCCTCCCCATTCTTTTTGCTGCTTAGTTTATTCCTTGGGACGTGTGCAATGCTGGTGAAAGAAACTGGAGTCACCGTGTTTGGTGTGTGCTTGGTTTATGACTTCTTTTCCCTCTCCTGCAATGGACTCAAACTGTAAGTAACTTGCTGTGCTTGCTGTGCTTTTCAAGTGTTGCCACCTGGGTGTGCAAAATATATATATTATTATATACAGCACTGTGGGAGATAGGCTTGCCCTGCTGAATTAGATGACTCACATTCGACAAATTTGGAAGGCACCAAGGTTTCATTCTGTTTTTTTTTTTTTTTTTTTTTCTGTTGTTACTCTATTGCTGCCTGATAACTTTTGCTGGGTAAGTAGATGAGATGTTTAGAACTGGTCTCTAAAATGCTCAATTCGCTCTGGCAAGACTAACGTTTATTTTTTTCCATGGGAGTTCTGACTGAAGCATCTTAAAATTTCCCTGGCTTAACTCCTTCCACTTGCAGCATCTGCTTGATTATTCAGTCACAATGGCACGGTTATAGAAATACCATATGACGTTTAGTAGTGAAATCAGGTTTGATCCTTTCTGTCCTTACAGAATGGAAAAAGAGGGAAAATATCCATCTGGTTCTGGAATGATTGGAATAATTAGAAGCTCTCAGCAGTCACTGGAGAAAAATCAATTACTTTGAAGTTTGTATCCCTCACCCACTTAGTATCACGAATAACTGTACTATTCTCTATGTCCATTAAAAGTCAGAAGTCTTTTGTTTGATAGAAGCTGGTTTTTGTCCATTTCTCTCCCAAACCATGCCTGGTGCAGATCTATTGACTCGTGAGTGAACAGAAGGGCTTACTGCCACTGAGAATGGGAGGTCTCACTCCTGCCATTGCTTCTGACGTTCCCACTGGTGCTGCCCCACAGGCTCTGGAGCCTGTCACACCCCTGTGTGAGCTAGTGTATCTAGGTTATAAAAAAGGACACTGAATTGATGTTTCTGCGGTAGTGAATTAAATCTACTCCTGTAAGGGTTTGGGGAGTGCTAGAGCTGGCACAATGCAAGAGCAGCAAATGCAGGGAGGAGAAGAGGGACTCTTCTTTTTCAGGAGCATCCTGGCTTCCCTCCCATTTCAGCCTTTTGTCTAGGTGCTAACTGGGGATGGACCATGTTTTGGGCCCTGCCTGTCCTCCCTCTATCCCCTCTAGCAGCAGTCGCAATCAGAGGGCAGGTATAATGGATTGGCAGAGGATTTCTCCTGCTTTGACTGGATAAGTAAATTCATAGTGGTGTAACTGGTGGGCAAGTAGTCAGGGAGGAGTATACTGGGGATCCACAGCCAAGCACGCCTGTTAATGCTTGCATTTACAGACAGCCAGGTGTGTTCCAGGAGCTGCCTGGTTAAAGGTAACACAAATGTTAAATAATCAAGGGGAAAAATCTGTGCCCTCCTCCTCCTCCCTCCCCTCAATCTCCCTCTTCCTATAGGTTCACATTCCAGTGGCCTCTTCAGGTTATTTCTTTGCTTCCCTGGCATCCGGTTACCCAGATGTGGCAGTTATTTAGCTTGCAGGAATGAAGCTCTGTAGTCCAGATGTGCTGCATTTTCATATTTGCTCTGGTTGCATGTATTGTGCACTTTTCTGTTTGTGGCACTCAGGATTTTATGACTGTATTTGACTTTTTTTAGGTGGCAGTAGAAAACCAGCATCCTTCTGCATGCTGCTGAAACTCATCCCCTTCTGCTCCTTCCTCCAACCTGTACAGATTTATTTTCTGTTTAAATGAGGCACAATGCCAATTATTTTCTGCAGAAAAAAAATAGGGATGTCACCACATTCTTTCTCGCAGTGTTTCCCAGCTCACCAGAGGTCCAGAGAACAGCTTGATACAGGAGCGCTTATCTTCTGTTGCTGCTGGGTCTCTTGCTCTAGATCTGGTTAGGAACCAATAAATCCTGTGCTCCCAGCATGCAAAGACTTTGTGTTTTGGACTAAGTAAAATGTCGTCTATTGTAGCTAGATACCATGTTGTGCTGTTTTCACAATGTTCAACCTTTTGGTAAGTAAATATCAAAAATAAAAATCCTTAAAACCTTTTATTTCCCCTTTCCTCCCTTTTCCCTTTTCTCTGCATGCGCAATCAGGAGAAATGGAGGCATCCACCAGAGACCTGCCCGGCAGTCTGCAGCTTCTCCCTCTGCCTCGCTGCAGGTCCCTCTGTCCAGCCGGGAGAACGGGAAGCATCGCTTTGCTCACCGGGGCACCTGGAGCTCCTGCCACCCGGCGTCACCTGAGGAACAGCAGAGCAGTGGCCTTTCTGTGCCCAGCAAAGCCATGTGGGCCATTCGGAGGTACTGCTGGCTACCTGCCGCTCTGGTTTGCAGCTGATGTCAAGTCATTCACTGTATTTTAGACATTTTTATCCTGAAATAGGCTCTAATTTTTCTTATGTTACTGGGCAGGGAAGAGAGGGGAAGGTGGAAGTTGAGGGTCAAGGGAAGAAAGAGGAGGGAAGCAAAAAGTGCGTTTCTTCTGCTTGGGAAGAGGAAAAAGTCTGAGGACTGTCCATGTCCTGAGACTTTCTGTCCTAATGTGATATTGATAGGCAATGCTCTCCTCAGTGGAGAAAGCCAAAGCTGTAATGGTAGTTTGAACATGAAGAGGGGGAATATGTTCATGTATACAGTAGTGCCTAAAGTCAGGTGAGTGCGATATAAGCGAGGTATTGTGTGATATTGCTATATATCTCTCTATACAAGTGTCTATGGGTATAATTTCTGCATGTAGGTATACATACATGTAGATGTGTGTGTATATGCATATTTATGTATGTATATGAAAGCAGAGGTGATGCCCACTTTTGCTTTATGTCTAAGAATGTGCCCATAAAGGTGAGAACCGGGCTCAGGCTGTAATAGAACGATTTTCACTGGTCAGGTCCAGCAGTTCTTGGCATGTTCATTGTTCACCTCATGGGGAAACAAGGACTTTCCCTAACTCAGGGCCACGCTGTGACACAGGACCAGCACTTGGTGCCCTTACTCCTGTGGAACAGTACTGAGTTAGTAAGAGCATTTAAAGCAGTGTGACTCAGCAGCCACACTGTGGGTCTCTACCGGAGTGTGTTTTTTTTCCACCTTTGTACAATCTCCCTGGTAGCCCTTGCCCAGCTTGCTCTTTGTTGCTCACTTCTGGTTTTAACTACAAAACACTCACAGTATTATTTAATTTTGAGACCTATGATATAATGAATTGCTCAACATTACCTATTCTTTGGAGAAAGTGTTTTGTTCCATAAGCAGATAAGGAATTACCTGTTGAAGTTCTCTGATCATTTAAAGGTTGGCACTTGAATTGCTTCCATGCAGTACTCCTGAAACCTGGGATAGGGAGTGTTTTATTCCCACATAACACACCTCATTAAACATTTCAGTGGGAGCTGTTTGTTGTTGGTGGTTTTTCTTTTTTTTTTTTTTTAAATAATCTTCTTGCTGCATCAGTATTGGTGGCATATAGGCATTACATGAGATCTGTAACTTCTCAGATCACAGAGTCTGTTTCTTCTGCCTGTAGTTTAAATGGTTCAACCCACTCAGGAGCTTCTGCCGTGCAGGTGCTTTGTCTGATTGGTCTGACTTGGGGATGGTTGGGTTTTTGCTTTTGTTTTTAGCAAGGATGGGGAGTGGGTTTGGTTGTGCTGCCTCTCTGTATGGGAACCTGTGATACAAAAATGGTGAGGAAGTCAAGGCTTTTCAGAGTGGGCAAGTGCCAGCTGCTCTGCTGCAGAGACTCTTCTGGCTGTTGGGAACAGCTTCTAAAATTGTTTGTTTGTTTGTTTTTTGAATTAATTTCTTCTGCTCTATCCCCAAATGAGTAGAACAATTAGAAAGTGTGGGTGACCTTGGTTCCTTCTGATATGCCAGGCCAGAATGGGCTGTCCAAGTGCCTCCTTTAACATCTTGCCTCTGAAAGTTTAGGACCTGGTGGGCAAGAGTAACCTGAGCACAGACACTGGTGCAGCTGCTATTCCTGGCCTTTGCTCTCTCCATGTTTCTTTCAATGCTTTTGTTCTTTTTGATATTTGTGTTAGTATCCCTCAGGGAAAACAGAAACAATGGTGGAGGGTATCAATATAAAAAAAAAAAATCTCCTGTCTTGTTCCGTTTTCTTGTTCCTTGTTTCTTTTACTCCTGTTTCTTTCCTCCTGCTGCTCCTTTCCCTCCCTCCTTTGCTTTATCCTTCTTCCAGGCACCCTCCCTCTGCCCCCGCTTTTGGGGACATCCCTTCCTTACACTGAGGGGAAAGCCTCTGGTTTTCCAGCCTCTTCAGGAGGGGCTGCAGAAGTTATGTTGCAGAGACCGTGCACGTGGGATGGCTTCAGAGGGAACTCATCCACACTGCCAACTGGCATTGGCTTTTCGGCAGCTGCCTCTTCAAGTGTCGTAAAAGATTTCTGCACATGGGAAATCAAGCTCTGCGTGTGCATAGCTGCTTTCTTTTTAAAAAGGGGCTCTCATGGTGTAAGCTGCTCAGCTTCTCTTGCCAAGTGACCGACTGCGTGCAATGCATTTGCAACAGCCTGTTGTGTGATGGCTCGCTGTGGGATGCCGAAAGTAGAGCTGGTGTGGTCCCAGTGGCTGGGGGGGAAGACTAGTGCCACACTGTTTCGGGAGAGTTGTGCCTGAGAGCCTTGGGGGAGAAAGCCTGGGAAGGGTTAACGGATGCTGCTTTGAAAGAAACTCCTCTAAAACACTGTTGACAACCTTCTTTGCTAGTTTTTTCCCTTGCTCTGAATTCTTGTTTCCCCGGAAGGCAGGATGAGGCTGGATAATTTATTGTTGCATGAAAAAATAGCCTCATAGAGCCTGGGCAATTTGACCAGTGCCTGCTTGTCTAATGTCAGTGTTTGCTGGTCGCTATAAAAAATAAATGTGCTGCTACAGCTTTTGTAATTTCAAGAGATCTTCTCAATTCGCAACCACAAGGAGCATGCTTGCAGTTGTATGGAACAGTGAGATTAAATGTATTGCAGCTCACTGACTCTCAAAAGGATGTCCACAACACGTGGAGGTCTGAGGACCACTGCCTTTTTGTATAACTGCAGTCTTCTCCTTACTGCCATTTGCTGACTCCACTGGATTAAAATAGTTGAAATACTTTCTGTACATAGACTTTCTTTAGTGCTGTTGGTGTATTATGTGATATGAAGTAGGAAGTAGTCGAGGCAACTACTCTATTAAAAAACAATCCATCTTTAAACAAAAATTCATCTGTAGTAAGGATTTTGAAAGATAGGAAAAAAATTGAAGTTGCTGTCAAATGTATGAAATTAATTACACAATTTCTCGTCTGTAAACGATGTTTCTCTGACTCATGTGAGTCTCTTTCATGGGAAAAGGGAGGGGAAAAGATTTTACGTATTTCAAAAACTAAAGTTGGAGGGCAGATTTGACACAGTGAAGTAGCGTCAGGTACCTTATCTAGTGCACCAGGTTGCTAGTTACAAGGTCTTCATTAAAATAAAGGAGTTATGCACTGCTTGACCTGTACTTTTAAGTACTTGTAATGTAATCAACTAGGTTTCTATTTAATAATTATTTGGTATTTATCTTGCTACTAGAACTAATGGAAAAATGCAGGAAAACGTTATGGGGGAGTGAAGGGAATCAGTCTAATTAGCAGTAACTGGAGCTAGTTATGTAAATTCTTGGTGCAGAGAGATTTCTGTTATTATTGTCACTTGCTCTTATCTTCAGCTATCCAGTAAATGTGTGGGTTGCAGTCCTGGGTGCCCTGAGGAGTAAGGAATGAATTAGGTTGGATGAAACTATAAGTTTTATCACCGCTATTTGTTGCAATTTTGGGGGATGCTGGCGTATGCTACTGAAACGAGGTAACCAGGGTCTCTTACGCGTTTGATCCTTCTCCCTGAGTTTTAAGACCTGAAAGAGGCTTGTGACCGTACGTGCCCTCCTGTATGACACAAATGGAGAAGGGCAGACAGGAATTTCACGTCAGGCTTCTATTTCTGTTTGGGATAAGGCCAGAGCTTCAGTGCTTTCTCAGTGACGGTGCAGTATGCATATATGTGTCTTATTAAAAAGCAGTATCAGTGCCCACACCTCATTGCTCACCACAGTGATACTCTGTTAAATCCATGAATATGTTTAACAAGGATGATATATGTAAAACAATAACCTGTCACAGTCACTTGTGCAAGTTGTGTCCATAGTTATTGTCACTCATTCTCTTTTTTTGGTTTGCTGAACCCACTGAAAACCAAGATCTGTTTTTTTGACTTTTTTTTTTTTTTTTTTAATCCAAGGCTACATATAGTTGTAGTCATGACTCACGCTGAGCATTGCTAAATGCTGTCCAGCTTGTGGACACCCTCATATCACATGCTCACCCTGATGGTTTTGAGCTTTGTAAATGAGCCTGTGGTGGGCCCTCAGTCTAAGGTTCTTGAAAAACAAGACTCCTCAATAGCATGTGTACTTTTGGAACAGAAATCTGTTTCTCTTTGGTGACCTAGAAACTGATTTCTCTTGCATCTGCTGTTGGTGATTTAGCTGGTGAGGCTCTTCACTTAGAATGGACAATAGACTGGTGTTTAATGCTGCCATTTTCAATGTACATGAGCTGTTGCATTAGTTTTTTTGGGTTTGGGGGTTTTTTTAATTTTTTTGCCAAGTGACAGAATGAGAGAAGAAGCAGGTGTACTTGGAGCTGTGACCAACAGCATCACTCTAAATCTCTGCGTATGTGCAAAAAAGAGTGAGGGAGCTCACTACTATTAGCACTGTGGGATCCAGGCACAAAACCCCATTGATTCAAAATTCAAAGAATTCCTTAAGGCTATAGCAGGGGTAAATGTGATCTGATGACTAAACCAGCAGCAGTGTTGTTTCCTTTTGCACTAGCAGGGGAAAGAAAGTGGTGCATTCCAGAGGTGGCTGCGCTGACCCTAAGATTGACATACTGTGAGGAAAAGTGTGTTGAGGTCATAACGTATCTTCCCTGAGTCCCCGCGCAGCATGCATGGTCAGTGCTTGAGCTGAAACAGATTCTGTTCTCCGATATGAAGGGAGAATGAGGGAGAGGTGGGGAAAAGCTTAGGCACACATAACAGGCAACCACGTAGCAATTGCTTGGTGTTGATTTGTCTTTTCCTTATTGGGTGCTTCCATTTCCAATTCTTGTGTGGCAAGGTTTTTTTTTTTGTTTTTTTTTTTTTTTGACTAATTTGATAATGTAGCATATTTCTGCTTTAACATGGAATTTCTGTTCAAAAAGCAGAAATCTCAGCTGTGTTTCTAATGCATCCACTTGCCATGCAGTGAAATGCTGTTTCCTAGATTAATAACTGATGTAGGCAGAATAACGTGACCTGTTTCCCAGACATGGGATTTCACATGTGTAAAATTTACCTTTTCTTGAATTTGTTAGAGGGAGTTTTATAGGAAGGTGTGGCTCAGAGTATGAAACTTCCTGGGTTATGGAAGTGCGAGGAAGACACTTTCTGTTAGATTGGTACAACTTTCTTAAACTTTAGTAAGTTGTTCTTAGTTGTGTTCAAGCACACTGAAGGTCAGTGGTGGTTTTATTCATACACAAAGCACAGCAGTAAAAATCATTGTGTGCCTCTGAGAAAACACTAACTATTATTAATATATTATTTTGGTCAGGAGCAAGCATGCAACAAAAGAAAAACCTGGATACTTGTTGCTGGCTTAAACGGTCCTTGCCATGCAACAGCAAAATAGCGAGGAAGGAATATCGGGCTTTGCAAACACCACAGCAATAGGTAGGGGAGAAATTCCGGGACAGTGGCCTGGTTTGGGATTCAGCCTGTGGTGAAAAAGGTCTGGGAGTCTTAGCAGTCAAAATTACTTTCTTCTCTAGGAAAGCAAAATAAGTAACCTGGAGCATTAAGCAATGGAGTGAGCCTAGGCTTTTCCCTTCCTTCCTCTCTCACTGGTGATCTCCTGAGGGTTGTGAGGTTCTGAAAATAAAGGAGCAAGCTCCTAGTCTGTGATGCTCTGAGCAAACATTGGTGTTAGGTTGCCTCCGTGTGAAAGCAGAGAAAAGGAAGTGCTGAATTGTCGCTGGCTGTAGGCCGATATTTGTTTTTTTGGTGAATTAATGTTTAAAATTCAACTGAGAATGGGACAACACGGTTTCACCCCGAAAGACAAGTAGGACCCTGAGTCCCAAGGCCTAGGAAGGCACAGTGTGTGATGAAAGATGACAGATTAGCTAAGTGTCATTGTTATCCTGGTAACTGTGGGATGTTTCTTCTATGGCGTTGCAAACTTTTTAAAATTTTAGCAGGTTTGCTAAGGCTCTGCCACTCTTGCTATTTCATGCACTTAAGTTACAAATGAAGTCTGACCCCCTTTGGAGAGGTGTATTGCAGAGGTGGATTTGGCCTGTGGTTTACTCTTCTCTGAACTTAGCTCTTTAGACCATTTTTCCATTGTGAGTCTGAGCAATAGCTGTAGCTACTGCTGTGTCCGTGTCCTGTCTTTTTAGGAAATCTCTGCTAGCAGCAATACATGAAACTTCTTCTATTTTGCCTGCAGTCAGTGATGATATTTATTGTCATGCTCAGATGGTATTGATGCCACCACTCTGCTAGGGTCTAGAAACATGTGAGAGGTGGGTGCCCCTGTGCTTAAAGCCTTGGTTTTAGTCAAGGATTTACATACTCTGGCCTGTGACTGTCTTCCAGAGAACGCCTTGTGTAATCTTGGGAAAATATTTACATCTCTCTTCCCACACTGTGCGCTGGAAGATGAGGCACAGTAGTAATGCATGCTTATTTTCCACCTCTGTTTGTGCCACGTGGTTGTTGTTTTAAGACTCCCCTCAAAAAACCCAAAGACTGTCTCCCTTATCCGTGCTTGTGGCATTATGTGTCCTAATCTTTGAAATCTGTAAGTGATGTTTCAATACAAGTAACTGAATTAATTCCTTGATAACTGAAGTTTATTTAAAAACACCACCACTTTGGTATGGTGATGACTAATGTTGCATGCACACACAAAAAGACATGTTCAGACATCATTAGGCTGCATAATAATCCACTCACCAGGTAAGAAAGTCCTGATTTAATTTTGGCCCTGTTGTGTGTTTATATTATGACAGTCTTTAATTACACTATCACATAACATTTTTCCTGCGTGATCCCTGCTCTATTCATTGCCCAGAATGGATGGTGCTCACTTAACGAGCAACTGTTCAATATTTTGTTTCTTCCTTGTCCGGAGCATGGCCCCATGCCCTACTTACTTCATGCTATTCAAGTCCTGCTCTGAGACAGATTAACTTCTTGATAATTTCTCTGTGTACAAACTGCCAAGTTCTGGTATTTCCTCACAGTTTGTTGCTTCAGTCTGTAATCTTTTAAAGTACTTTTGGCATAGTTTCTGGATGTGTAATTTCCTTGGTTTTCAATATAAGTAAAGGGAATAGCCAAAAATTCTACAGTGGGGAGCCACATGGGTGTGAACAGTTGGACTGAAACCTTTGGATCCACTTTATCGACATCTGTTGCTTGAGCAAGCAGACTAGCTGGTGGCAGTAGTAGATTGTGCTCTATAGGAGTCAGTATTAAGAGATGGGGGGCTTTCCCCTTAGATATTTGCTGACAGAGGAGGCACAATGACATGATGTTCCCTTCCAGACTCAGAGAGGAATAAACCCCAGCATGTGCAGCTTCTCCTGGCAGCCCCTTCTTTCTTCTCTGCACAGTTTGTTGTCCTGCATCATCTACTCCAGCCTGCCTTCATCTCTCCCCTTGCTTGCTTCTCCTTAGTCATTTAATTGCTTCCAATCTTTGCTCCTCGAGCTTTGCTGTTTGGATTTTGTTGCTTTCCTTAAAAGCTACTGTGATAAAGTCCCTCTTGAACATTACCTCCTGTACTCCTGGCCCTGAAGTCCTTGCTCAGCCGGTTCAAGGGCCCCCACCTATGTCCTTGTACTGCGTATCGCATCCTCCATGTGCTCCTCGCTCCTCCTGTCTTTCAGCTTCAGCCTCTTGCTGTGAGAGCTTTGCCCTGCCAGTGGGCAAGGTCCCTCTGGGTTTTTTTTCCAGCTATCAGCACACACTGTCTCTTTGCTTATCTCCTCCTCCCCTCTGCATGGGTTTCTGCTCCATGGGCTGCAAAGCCTGGTTTCTTTTTGGCCTCTTTTCTCCTGCTTTGGGGGTTCGGCTCTCCTCCATCCTGTACCTAACTCAGGAGTTTTCCCTGTGCTTGCTGTCTGGGTTTGAGGAGAGAGCCAGGAGCTGGCTCTGCTCTGGTGCTGGGTGTGGCACAGAGCCACAGCTGCTTGTGCCCTTGGTTTATTTGTGTATGGAAAAGCAGGCGCTTGTGCATGCGCTTGTCTGAATAGAAGAGGCTCCGTTTTAAATTTGACTTCCTTCGTTGGATCGTTTTAGCTGCTATTCTACGTAGTCATTTTTGTCATGCAGTACAGAAAAACATCTCTCCCTCTTTTTGAATCCTTATGAGAAGGAAGTGGAAAGTAAATAATGTCCCCTGCACTATTACTGTGTGACAGGATCAACAGGCCCTGTTTATTTCCGTAAGCAGCAAATAAACTCAAGTAGTTTGGTTTCATGGGCATTAAATATCAGACAAAATGAGCAAGACTTACTCTGATGTTATTTTTCTTAGCTGATGATGACTTAAGATGTTTTAGCCTTTTTTTTTTTTTTTTTTTTTTCAGGGAAGCCTTCTAAAGATCCTTTACTTTCATTTAGTCCGTGAAAATTAACTTTTGTGAATTCAAGTGGAAACTGTGCCTGGGACAAAGCTGTGCAAAACAGAATCAGGAGGAAAAGTTAACGTCTGTTTTTGGAGTTTTTTCTGTCTTCTGAAAGATGCTGATCACTTATTCATTGATGTGCAGAGGGAGCAGGGTTTTTTTCTCTCACTAATGAGAGTTGCATTTAAACCCTGCAGTTGCAGTCACTTCGTTCTATGTCAGCCTCTTCTGTTCCCTGTGTTGCTAATTGGAAATCCCCAATTTGTAGGTGCAGTCTGTGTGTCCCAGAGCTGACTCACAGGAGACTGTTCATTCCCTTTACTTCACAGGACTGCCTTTCTATTCACAGTTGATGGCAGTCTCATTAAACCAGCTTTTGAAATAGCAGCATGTCCCTGTTCTTTGGCTTTCTCTGAGAGCTCTGTAAACCAGTGTCAAGGAATTAACAGCAGCTGAGAAACAGAAAAACCTTAATGGCTTGCCAACTCATTTTCCTTGCAGTAAATCTAGGTTAGTTTGACACAGAATGGTATTTCAGTCACCCAAGAGATAAAAACAAAAACAAAAACAAAAAACCACCGAAACACCTGAAGACAGATGATACCCAAATTATTGCAGGTATTTTCCCAGAGCTAATCTAATTGAACAATTTCTTTCTTACAGCTTTGACTTCCAGGCACATTTTTGAACATCTAGTGGAAACTTTTAGGCTGTTCTCAGGATTCAGCTGTAACTACCTACCTACCTCATTAGTGACTGATGCTTTCTGAGCTGGTCCATGTGTCCTCTGAACCCGGTAATCACAGCATGTATCAAGTAAAGCACAGCAGACTCTCAAGACTAAGTTATGTGGCTTTAGGTTTTCACAGACTGACACAAGCAATCATTTCCTCAAAACAGTGAAAACACCAATCTCATCAAATATGACTTTAGGTGGATGGTTCCAGTTGTGTGATGAATGTCACTTCAATTTTTTTTTTTTTTAATGTGAAGTAGCTGTTGAGATTTAATATTGATTTAAAAAGACAAAATCGGTTAGCGTGTTTAATGCTTCTACCGTCCTCCCTGTATGCTTTCCAAGATGAATAGATCCTTCCCTGACTAGAAACGTAATCTTCAACTTAATCTAAAGAAGAATAGTAAATCTACTTTCACATTTCTAATTCAGTTATCCCAATATTCTTTTTCAACTAGTGCATTAGAAACCTTAATCCTCTACTTGGCTTGGAAGTGCTGGAATGCACATTTCTCTCCCAACTGCAGATCTTTGAAATGCAGACTTTTTGTTGCTATTCTTTTAAGCAATTTCCAGAATGTGAATGTCCAGGAAGCTGCAGCGCAGAAGGGACTCTTCTAAATGCATTCCACATTCCCAAACATCCGTGCTGAAATTCAGATACTGGCTAAAGTGAGCCTTGAAAGACGAGTTTTGTGCTTGGACTGTTGGAACGCTCCTATTGAGTGTTTGCTTTCCAGGTCTGACAGGTCTTGCAGCATCTGGCGACACTGCTTTGCCTTACGGATTCTCATTACCTGCCACAACCGATCATGGAGCGGCTTAAACTAAAATCTTCCACTGAAATATGTTGTGGTTGTTGTTTATTTTTTTTTTAACCTTTTAACCTCCTTTCTTAAAGTTAGGTTTTGTTGTCTTAAGAATGTATCATTCTTTTGCCATGTGGATAATGCAGTTGTTCCTTCTGTTTAGAGCTTTGGTTGGCAGCATGTTTGCCATAGCTCCTCTGTTCAGGCTGGGGGCTGAAAGTCTGCTCAAATCTCTCCTTTAGTGACCTATGAATCTCTTTTGCAAATCAGCTGTAGATTGAGGAAATACTAAGCATGAAATTTGTACTGTGGAACTAACTATGGTTGAACTTTTGTTTTATTAGTATAAGAACTATGGAAAGAAAATACAGTTCCTTTTAACCTGTGAAAGATGCCAACAAAATTGCTGGGTATTCATTTTAGAAGAGGAAGATAGAAGAAAAAACTGTCTCTTCTCTGTTTTCCATGGAGACAGGAACTTTACTGATGATTTAAATAAAATTCAAGGAAAGAGTAATTATCAGTCAGAGGTGGAAGGAAAAGGGAACATTGCCTTTATTCCTCTCCCACAAAATGCAGTTTTATTTGATCATGCAATACTGTTACACATATCATTCTTGCAAGACGATGTTAGGAATTTCTACAGAGACAAAGCTACTCTAAAATTCCAAGAGCGCCTTAGGTTCTCTTGGAATTTTTTTGACATTGCTTGATTTAATTGCATTTACCATAATCTCTGCCTAATCTCATGACAGCAGCTTGTATCACTGCTGCGCCTGTGAGTTATCTGTGAATGTTTGAAGCAGAGATGTTTCTCTTGTATCTTGGTGGTAAGCTCAATTCGTTTGCTGTTGTTCATCTCCCTCTTCTCCCCTATTCTCTCCAGTGTTAATTATGTCACACATTTATTTAAGAAGATTAATTGCTTAGAGTACAAATGTTTTTGGTAAAAGCATCAGGAATTTTCATCTTTAGAAACCTGTCACCTGGTCTGTGATCTAAATGGCTGCTAATGCTGGTCTTTCTAATCTATCTGTTACTGATCAGCATTCCTTTGCTAATCTTGGCTGTCGTACTGTAGATTCACTATCATGACCCTGCTTATGATCCTGAATAGTATCTTCATCATGGAATTACTCAATATGGAAAACCAAATTCCTTCATTCATTGCCTGTATAAACTACTGGAGATGATGGATAACTTTCCACCCAGAAGGCATTTTTTCATGCATTTGGTCTAGTGCTATGCATGAATATAAATGCAGGAATTTTTGCATTATATTTCTTCAGGAAAAAAACCCAAGCAACTCCTTTTACTTTGTATTTGAATTTGTCTATTGAACCTATAACAATATATTCACCATCATAGAAAAACATTGTGGGAACAGCATATCAAACCAGTGGTCCATCTAACTCTAGTATCTGTTTTCTGTCTATGGTCATTACTAGATGCTTACAGAGTAGAAAAGAATGGAAACGGGGCCAGTACAGGGTTATCTTTCCTCATCGTGCATGCTGAACGTGTGCCAGTCAGTGATTTAGTCTATGGATTTGGATTTTTTATCTGGAGCACTGTGTTTAAGACTCTCTGTGGACCTGTCCTCTGTGGAGTTGCCTAATTCCCTTTTTTGAACCCTTCTCTCCTCCGACTTTGAGGACATCTTGTCACAATGAATTCTGTGATTTAATTATACACTGTATGAAGAAATCTTTCCCTTTGCTTCAAAACTGATAATTTCATTGGGACCCCTTTGACTTGGTGTGATAAGAAGTAGAAAGTAATTTCTCTGGTTCACTTCCTCAAGCCCTTCATAATTTTATAGTATCTTTGTATGTACTCCCTTTCCAGGGTGGAGAGCCCTGTTCTGTTGAATATTTCCTCATGCAAAAGCCATTCTGTGTGTCTGATGAGCATTATTACCCCTTCCTGTACCTCTTTGATCTCTATTAGATCCTTTGAAAATTAGGCAGAGGAAGGGGAGATCTTGGAATAAGATGCCTTACTCTGGATGCAGGGACACGTTGGATTTTTATTCAGTGTATTATTGCTTGTTGTTTCTGTTCGTTTCTTTCTAAATGTGCTGGATGCCTATGCTATTCACAAGCTGCATTTTCAGTGCTGATTTATGGCATCACCCTTTTTTTCTTTATTATGTATTCTTTTGTTCTGACTGCAGTCTGTGTAGGTAATTGAGATGTACAGTAAAAACCTCAATGGAAAATCTGAATATCTTTTATTACTGTGTTTTGAATCCTGTGCACTGGCTTTGGCTGAAGAGCATCCTGTGGCTGCCCAGCCTGTTCCCTATTACCAGGGAAAGGCTGGAGCAAGGCGTTGAACTGAGCTAAGATGGGCCGGGCTGATTTCAGGGCCAGAGTCGACACCATCAAACTCTGTAGCTGCTGTTGTCTGGGTCTCAGTTACCTAGAGGTGGGTTTACAATATTATCTTCACTTTCTTAACTGCTATTTAGGGATGAGTAATAAGTCAAAGTAACCTGGCTTGGGCAAAGGTCATGGGCTTCCTTAGAAACCCCCTCAGGAGACTTGAGTCCTTCTCATTGTTTTTTCTCGACTTCAGCAGTTTTCTCTTCTCCTCTGCAGTGTAGTTGTGGTGCAAATGGGCTGCAGCTGCTGTCTTAGCTGCCCAGGACCTAGGGTGTGTGTGTCTTCTCCATCCAAGTGTCTGTGCTCCGTCAGCTGGGGAGAAGCGTTACCCCTTGAAACCAAAGGGCAGAAAGTCCGAGCACTTGCCTGAATTCACGAACAAAATCTGACATAAAGCAGAGGCTTAATCAAGGATTTCCCAAATCTTAACCAGATCTACCTCAGCGAAAGTCTTCCTATTTTTACCAGTGAATTGGCAATTTCTCTCTTAAAATTTGCTGAAAAGAAAGACGCCCCTGTCCCCCTCCCCTTTCCTACAAGCCGAAAGCTTCAGCATTTGTTGTTTTTAAGTACGAAGATCTAGACAGTGCAAGCCATGATAGCTGCTATCCCAGGGCTTTCATGTCACTATTTGTTGCATTATTTATTTTGATCTGATTTAGCCTCTTGACTCCATGAAAAGCGCCTTTCAATGTGAATTAATTAAGAGAACTGTATTTTCTTCTTTCAATTGCCTTTAAAAGAGAAATGCTCCCAGACTGCATTAGGGAAGGAGGGAGGTGTTTTTCTCTCTGCACAAGCCATGCTTTTGTCATAGACCAAAGGCTTTCTCTGCCCTCCCTTGCATCCTGGGAGTCTGCTGTTTTGATGGACTAAAGGTGCTTTTTCTCAGGAGTTTGGAAATGCCAGAACCGAATGAGATTCCCTCAGTGGCATCCCAGCCCAAATGAGCAGCTTTCTAATAACGAAGATGACTTCAATATTGCAGCATCCTGTCTCTGCAGAGCAGTCAGTTAATTATGAGGTGTGAATAAAGAATACGTTTCACAGTGCCTTGGCAATTTTCTGAGTTCACTGATCCGTAAACAAGATTATTCCCTAATAGTTCTTCATCTCTGCCATTATAACATAAGGATGTTCAACTTTAAATTAATTTAAAATTATCATCTTTAAAGTTTGCTGAGCCACGGCTAATCTTCTGAGAGTGTTTTCAGGATTAACTATTTTAAAATTGCTTAGTTATTCGGGGAGGAGAGAATCTTTTGTCATTATTTTTATAAAGACCACACTGTAGCAACTCTGCTGGGAAATGCGAGTTAGACTAATTTTTCTTTCTTTCTTTTCAAAGTCCCTGACACTGTCAGGCAGCTGATGTTTTGGGAGGAAGCAGCTTCATCAAGGTACATGAAGGTTTTTTTACAGTTCTTTCAGCTGCTGCCAACCCAGGAGCAAGGGACTAAATTTGGCACCTGAATACCAGGTGCCCAGCCCGTCTCTGTCCCTGGCCCTCGGAGAAGTTTGTATGGGATGGAAATGACAGACTATTGGTGCAAAACTGTCAGGCAGTTTGTGATCTCTCAGGGTTGTACAGTACTACAGCTCCTTGAAGATATTTTTACTATTGCTATGAGTGTCATTGTAGATCTTTAAGGTCAAGAGGGACCATTTATGATCATCTAATCTGAGCTGGAGCATGGTGCAAGAGACACAGCTTCATATAGGAATTACTGCGTGAAGCCTGCATTTCTCTTTGAGCTGTGTCGTACATCTGTCAGCAGCCCTGACTTTAAAGACTTAATGTGATGGAGTATTTGAAATATTCTTAGGTGCATGGTTGCAGTGGTATGTTATTCTCACTGTTAAAAATGTGTGCCTATTTCTAGTGTGATTCATCTAATTCCAGCTTCCAAGTGCTGCATCTCATTATGTCTTTTCCCACTAGATTGAACAGGGCTCTCCTAGCTAAAAGTTTTGCAGTCTGTGATAGTTGTTTTATCGTTCTTCCAGACAGAGTGAAAGGCTGGTCTTCCTCAGGGTACGTCTGCCAAGCAGTCACTGTTGTGATACAGTTTATGTACTTGGATCTGAACAAGTCTCAGATTAGGTAGGTTGGGTCCTGCTAATAATATGTCTGAAACAGCATGGAGATCAGAGTAGGTGAAGCAAGCTTTCAAAGTGTTTGCTTTTTTTTTTTTTTGGTAATTTTTTCCTGTGGATGTCATCTAAACTGTCTCAAAACAGTAAAATACAGTTGATTTTTGTGGCACAAAATTTGCATATTATAAAAGTCAGTAGTTTGCTGAGTAAAAACAGGTAGAATAGAGTAAAATTAGCATATATTTGATAGTAAGTCCCTATGGAGCAAGAACGAGATCTTCCCATGTGTTTGTTGTGTTTCTAGCACAGCAGTGTTTCAAACTTAGTTGGAAGTTGATACTGCATCTGCACACACAGATGGCATTTGGATGGTGCACTGCTCTTGATCTTGTGAGCATTGCCACCCATTAACGAACGCAGTGCTCGGAGTCGGGAGTTGACATTTCGTCTGGAAGGGCTGTGAGTGAACACATGGTCTTCAAAATGCTGCACCGAGCCCTTGTTCATAGTAGCAGAGTTGAAGAAAAGGGGATAGAGAAAGTTTGGATAGATCATGCTTTTTAACCCAAGATTGTCCCTCACAATACAGTTCCTATCAGCTTTTGTATTGAATCTAGTTTTAGAAACAAGAAAAAGGTATAGATTGATATCTTTATTTCCCACTCCATATGCTTTATAATCAAGAAGTATAATTTCAGAGGGGAAAAATGCCTTCTACTGAATTGCTGGCAGCCTTACCTAGAGTGTGTAGGAAGCTGTCAGGAAAGCAGGGATGTCAGGTGTTGACCTATGGTCATGACGCTTCATTTGCGAGACTTAAACAGATTAAAGCACAAAGTAATATTGTTAATTTGGCTCCAGGTTCAGCGTTTAAGAACACATAAGACGGAACATCAGCATTGTTCCTTTATACCAGCTGAGACTGTGACCCAGCTGGCAGACTACTCCGTGGGTACCGTTATCTTTTATATGACAAGTTTCATATTCTCACATTTCATTTTTTTAAGCATCTGTCATTGCCTCTTCAGAAACCCCTTACAAATTAGATGTGCATCTTGTATAACTGGAGAGCAATTATTGTTCCATTACCAAGTAATGAAGTGCACACTTGTACGGAAAGAATGAAGACTCAAATGTGATAAAGCTCAGCAAGATTCCCAAGATAATTTCTATAAGTGTTTTCTACCTTCAAAGCTTATATTTTAATAGGTGGCAGATCTTATGGCCAATATGTTCTTTAAAAAAACTATTAAGGAAGGAAACACATGCGTGAGAACTTGAAAAAGGGAGCTGTTTCTGTATCGAAGTCAAGGGAGATGTTTTGCATCATCATGAAAGACGCCTCCCTGCAGTGGCCCATAGTTTGAGCTTACTGACTTTGATTTGGTGTTGTGGTTCAGTGTGTTATTAGCCCCCAGGCAATTCTACCAGGACATGGAGGAGGCTTCTGGGGAGGCAGGAGTCCTGGGAATTCAGTATGGTGTGATCATCCCCCAGGTTATGTTTGAAGAAGACTTTAGTTTTCAACTGGGTAAAGTTGTAGGGCTCTTGAGTGAGTCCAGATGGTGCTCCCAGGACCTGCTTTTGAGTTGTGGGATTCCCAGTGCAATCACCTGAAGCGGTAATGCTCTCTGCCAATTAGGGCTCCCAAGCATTGAAGTACTTGAGCAGGAAATTATTTTGAACATTTAGTCCTCACGTTTAATGCTTTTTGAGTAGAGCTTAGTGTGATGATCACAACCTGCTAATCCCTCTAGCAGAGTCCTCTAGTAACTGGGACATATAATCACAACGATTACTGGGTCACTGCAACCGAACAGCTGGTGTCGATCACTGTAGCTCTGTTTGTGTTCAGTACAGCTGAGGTTTCCACATCACCAGTATCCTCATGACAAGACTTGGGCCTCTGCAAGCTTGGCAAATGGGATGGCTAACAGTGCAGATCTGACCGGTTTGCTGAACCTGCCTGGGGGATTCTTCTCACGTTAAACTTGGCTTGGTGAATTTTAGACCATTAATTTTAAAAGCCTTTTCCAGTCTGTTAATGCTTTTTTTCTTAAATTGCTTCTCTGATGGGAGTTGCTGTGGCTTTAGCAAGAACTCTCTGGTTCAGTAAAAGAAAAAAACCCCAAAACTTAAGCAAACCAAGACAATCCAGAAGATAGTCTGCAGGTGGTCACTTCTTAAAATAAGGTCCTTCCTTCTGTCAAAGGAACATCAGATGATAAGGGACTCCTTGGCTCATCAGACATAGTCCTCTGTTATCAGGCACAGCCAGTTACCCAATCCCTTTCGTAGACTGGCTCAGCACTGCCTTGTGTCCAGGTGGATCGTCTCCATGGCTCCCCTTGGAAGGCTGCTCTGCGGTCTGACAGGTTTGCCTGGAAAGCTTTCTTTTGCCAGCCTAAAGGCCTCAATGGCCAATGTATGCCCACTTAACCCTTGTGTTTGTGCGTCTCTTATCTTCCTTTGTGTGCCTGAGTGTTAATGTGTGGGCACACAAAACTAAAAACTGTGAAGTGGGGTATAAAACTGGTGTTAAAGTGTGAGAATCCAGCAGCAATTCTTTATTTCGTAAGTATTCCTGGCTGGACACAGAGGATTGCCATGGGTTGGTACTAAATAATGTAATAACCTTCTTACTGTGTTGTCTGGGCAAGCTTTGTGTAGTGACAACAGCTGAGACTCTCCAGAGAAGCTGCCTTTGCTTTTGCCAAGGAGAAGGGTATGTCTGGACTGCCTGTTTTTATTTTTATTTATTTGCTTTGGTCAAGTGCCATGAAAATCTCAGCAGCTTCAGAAACTTATGCTTTTCATTCTGCCTTGCAGCCATTTTGAGAAAGCACAACAAACATCAGCAACTGTAAATACCACCAGTATCTCCACCAAATGTTTAAGGTCCCTGTATATGAGAATGAAACGGTAGAAAACCTCCTGCTTTATCTTGGCAACTGGTAAACAGGATCAAGTTGAATTATTTTGGATAGGGGCTCATGCTTATGCACTATTGTATTCTAGTGCCAAACAAATTTAAATGAGGGGAGAACTGAAACTTAAACTGGACCTAAAACTTAAATATCAACACTTTCCTGTCATGTTAAGCAAGCAACTTGCTGCTTGTTGCTTTCTGCTGGACTCCCAGAAGCATTAGTTCTAATTATATCAGGTCTTTGGGAGACCTCAGCTCCCTTTTCATGAGCATGTTGGATAGGCTGCCTTTGCCATGTTGATGTGGTGCTTCTTGCCCATTGTGTCAGAGTCTGAATGACTGTGTGAAAATGTAACCAAAGATAATATGAATCATAGTTTAAGAAAAGGATGATTGTCTTTCCTTTCCTGGTAGTGTACTTCCCAGCGGGATGTCTATCTTTTTTGCTGTCTTTGCCACGGATTTCCATCCACGAAGTCCTGTAGGAAGAGTGCCTTTCACTGAGCAGGATTGACTTGCTCTGTTTTGGCTAGACAGTCTAAAAGGGGTGCTGGATCTCTAGGGGAAGGGTGTGCACTTCCATAACCTCTGTCTACCTTGAAAGGTGTGTAGCCATGGTCATCCCCACGCCTGGCATAGCCCCAGGGCTGACTGACCTTTCTTCAGCCACTGGGTGAAGTTGGGGGCTTTCTTTGGTTCAGCTGGCCCCTAGGAACACCTGACAATCCTATAGCTACTCTTCGATGCATTGTAGTTTAGGTTGCTGCTGGGTGAGGGAAGTCCTCTATGGGCTGGGTTGTTCTTTCCATCAGTTGTGGAGCAACAGCTTCAGAGGAATGGTTCTCCAGCTCTGTACTAGGAAGCACCCATCACTCAGCAATGGGACCAGCTCCTTTTTAGCTAAAGGAAAAAAACTAAAGAGGAAGTAACTTGGAGCTGCGTGTATTAGTGGTCAGAAGTGTTTCTGTTTCAGAGGAGACAAAATAAATTTCCTGCATGAGCTTGGATGTGTGGTGCTCTGCTCATTCTCTGACAGCAGTGTGAGGTGCAGGCATTTGACACCTTTCAATACTGGCATCAGGAAGAGACTGAGGCTTCTTAACACCTCCCAGCAGTCGGGTAACTTTAATTTCCTGAGAGTGGAGAAAGGAATGTTGTCTTCCCCTCTGCCTGGCAGGCTTTAGGAGGTGAATTCCTTTGTTTTGGAAACAAATTTGATCTGAAAACATTCTTTTCTATAACAAGAATAGACTGGGGGTTACAGTCTCTAGACCTGATTTGAAGGCTTCTGAACGTTTCTGTTGTGAGGAGGTGCCTTTGGTGTCAGGCAGGCTTCACGCATGGATGCCACAATATCTCCTCTGATTAGCAGCTGTGGTATCAGTTATGTACTGGGGTCCAAAGAGCTGAAACCCCAAAGAGCATGAGGGGTGTCAGATTTCCTTTTTAGTCTTCTGTTTTTCTGGTCCAGTAAAGTCTTTTATATAGAGCTATTTATGTTAAGAAACAGAGCCTAAAGAGCTCTGCTCCTCTCTTTCCTCTGCTTTCCTCCTCCCTTCTATCCCAGTTGTATCCTAGCTCTGGGTGGCTCCAATGGAGAGAATCTATGCTGAAGACGTGTGCCAGCCTTTCGGTTAGAGACCTGCTGCAGTGTGTGGTGAATTGCAGTGGCCTCTGACCTTCTGCCTTCAGGAAAGCATCACCCGTTTTGTTGCTGAACTCACAGCTTTTCAGGTTGTTCTTTCTGTTGGCGAAACTACCTATCAGTCGCTGCTTCCTGAGGGACTGCTTTTCGTTGTTATTTTTAAGGGAAATAACAATTACAAAACCAGCAAATGATGTCTTATGGGAGCAAGTCCCCTTTATTTTACTTTCTAACCCTGCCACATTGGTGAGAATGCATTAATGGCTTCCCTAACCTTAGTTCACTTTGATGGCGTGGTGTTTATGTATTCTAAAGTAATAAATGTGTGCTATTCAGTAGAAATTAAATTGTTGCTTTAGTTCTACTTTTCTTTTGTCCACAAATTTGTTGAGCAAATAGATATATATTTATGGATTAGGTACTTGATGTAGGAAAATGTTCCCAGAAGACAGTAAGAAATTAATACATACAGACTGTGTTGCAAATTGCATTTGAATAGCTATTGCCTTCATTTTCCCATACTTGAGTGGGAAATCATGCTGCAGAGAGAAATAATGACGCTGTGATAAATCTTGAAAGAAGTACAGATGAGGCGTCCTTATAATGAGATCTGATAATTAGCGAAGGCTTTGTTTTGGATGGTGCGGATGGTGTATTCGGATGTGACAATTGTGTAGGTGTGGTGAGAAAGCAGAGGAGGGACAGAATCAAGACCACTGGCTCTTAAATCTCCATTTTCAATCTCAACCAACCTAATATTGCATGGTAGAAGCATAGTCTTGTAAAAGCACTGCTGAGAGGTAAAAGGCTGGATTTTAATCTTCCTCTCCCACTTCTCTGCACTCTCAGCGTCACCTCTCTGCAGTCCTCTGCAGCATGGTGGGTGGTATGTTGTAAAATCTTTTTGTCCTGGTTTTTTTTTGGTTGTGGTGTTCTTGCTGTGAAACAAAAGATCCAGCCTTACTCCCTTTTTCTTGCTGTGTGAGTTTTAATTAATGTTTTTGCAAAGCGTGTTAAGATCCTTGGATAGCAGTGTGGTTTTGGCAGTGGTTCAGTCTCCTGGAGAAAAGCATATGCCTTAGAGTCTGGGGAAAAAGAAAATCTCACAGGTTTTTAGTGTTAGAAATAGGTAAAAAAGAAAAGTTAGTGGGGTTAAAAAAGTTGCTTTACTTTGACTCCTGTAATCTGAAGCTCTAGTATCATAATAGCATATTTTTTAGTAAATGAGGTGTCTTTCCTCTTGAAGTTGGGGGTCATCCCTGTTGAAATCGTAGGAGCAATGTTCATTTTGCGTTGGTTTACCTCTGAAACAGTATTTCCTCATGCAGCCTTACCCTTAACTTCTGTGTTCTCATGTTAGAAATGAAAAGGAAATTGAAATGTGTCAGTTTTTTTCTTGAAAAAGATGGAGTGCATCCTTTTTTAAGCAGTCAAAGGAACCTAAACCACAAGACCCTCTGGAGATTGCTGTCAGTCCACAGTGGGGTAGAGATTCTGAATGTATCCCACATCAACTATGCCAGGGCTGCCTGTCTGTCTGTACCAGCCCTCTTTCTCAGTCTGTTAATGCTTTGAAACAGATTTCCATTTCAGGCTGCTACCACAGTGCTGACTCATAACGTCATCAGTAGGACAAAACTAGTGAAATGGTCACCCGCTTCTTTGTGTTAAACTCAAATGTAAGAACGGTGTTTGTAATGCATTACAGGGAAGCTGTTGTGGGGTCAGCCCTGGCTCCTGCAATGACCCAGCAGCATGGAGCTGCTGTGGGGTGGGCGTGCATGCAGCAGGTGTTGCAGAGCTGTGAAATAGTCTTGCAAATTCCCTGTAACAGTAGGAATAGAGAAGTCCTGAAGAAACACTGGTTGGGCATGTGGTTTGGTTTTGGTTATGGTGTTTTGTAGTGGGGTTGTGGTGTGTGTTTTTTTTTTGTTTTTGTTTTTTTTAAAGCTATCATTCTCCTAAGAGTATTGGTTTGGGTGTTTGAGGATTTTTTTGCGTGGTTGACTTGAATGAAGTGACTACTTACAAAATACACTTAAGGAAACCGATGTTTGTGTTAGGCCTGTGAGGAGTCACATCTGCAGTTCCTGTAAAACGGTTAGCTTCATTTTGGGAACAGTTCTACATTTTCCACATGCTTGCTCCAAAAAGTGGCCATGAAGCAGCTTGAGGACATCTGGAACGCTAGATAACTGTTACTTCTGCAGAAAGCAGGGAAGTCATTTGGGATGGAAAGCTGTATGTTAGTCTGACAAAATTATTTACTTGCTGGTGAAGATGCATTGTACCAAGCATGCTCACTAGCTCCTTTTTTGAGAGTGCAAGGAATTTCTCATCCTGTGCCCTCCCACTTCATTTCCAGTGGTGGTGGTGATGTGATTTTTTTCTGTGCTAGGCGTTGCTATGGATTGTTTCGTTTAATTCACTCTGCCATTCTGGAGGTGAAGTCCTTGAAACTTCTGATGGGAAGTATGACCATTGGTTATACATTTCTGGAGAGCTACCTGACGTGTACTGTAGTAGACTGTAGCGTGGGGAGCTTCCTTACATACAAAGAGACACAGGTAATAGCTACCGAAATTTGTCCATGAGAAGTCCAGTTGCACAGCTTGTGCTCGGTTCAGC